>NC_141002.1:91433898-91667818 GCF_052327205.1 Somniosus microcephalus | reverse complement strand
CCTCCTCTCATTCCCCCCCCCCCTCCCTCCTCTCATTCCCCCCCCCCTCCCTCCTCTCATTCCCCCCCCCCTCCCTCCTCTCATTCCCCCCCCCCACCCTCCTCTCATTCCCCCCCCCACCCTCCACACCAACCCCCCCCCCCACCCACCACACAACCCCCCCCCCCACCCACCTCTCATCCCCCCCCCCACCCCACACATCCCCCCCCACCCACCACCAACCCCCCCCACCCACCACCAACCCCCCCCCACCCTCCACTCATTCCCCCCCCCCCTCCCTCCTCTCATCCCCCCCCCCTCCCACCTCTCATCCCCCCCCCCTCTCCTCAACCCCCCCCCCCTCCCTCCACTCATTCCCCCCCCCCCTCCACCTCCATTCCCCCCCCCCCCTCCCACCTCTCATTCCCCCCCCCCCCCCTCCCACCTCTCAATCCCCCCCCCCCACCCACTCAATCCCCCCCCCCACCCTCCTCAACCCCCCCCCCCCTCCCTCCTCTCATTCCCCCCCCCCCCTCCCTCCTCTCATTCCCCCCCCCCCCTCCCTCCTCTCATTCCCCCCCCCCTCCCTCCTCTCATTCCCCCCCCCCCCTCCCTCCTCTCATTCCCCCCCCCCCTCCCTCCTCTCATTCCCCCCCCCCCTCCCTCCTCTCATTCCCCCCCCCCCTCCCTCCTCTCATTCCCCCCCCCCCTCCCTCCTCTCATTCCCCCCCCCCCTCCCTCCTCTCATTCCCCCCCCCCTCCCTCCTCTCATTCCCCCCCCCCTCCCTCCTCTCATTCCCCCCCCCCTCCCTCCTCTCATTCCCCCCCCCCCCTCCCTCCTCTCATTCCCCCCCCCTCCCTCCTCTCATTCCCCCCCCCCTCCCTCCTCTCATTCCCCCCCCCCCTCCCTCCTCTCATTCCCCCCCCCCCTCCCTCCTCTCATTCCCCCCCCCCCTCCCTCCTCTCATTCCCCCCCCCCTCCCTCCTCTCATTCCCCCCCCCCTCCCTCCTCTCATTCCCCCCCCCCCTCCCTCCTCTCATTCCCCCCCCCCCTCCCTCCTCTCATTCCCCCCCCCCTCCCTCCTCTCATTCCCCCCCCCCTCCCTCCTCTCATTCCCCCCCCCCCTCCCTCCTCTCATTCCCCCCCCCCTCCCTCCTCTCATTCCCCCCCCCCTCCCTCCTCTCATTCCCCCCCCCCTCCCTCCTCTCATTCCCCCCCCCCTCCCTCCTCTCATTCCCCCCCCCCTCCCTCCTCTCATTCCCCCCCCCCTCCCTCCTCTCATTCCCCCCCCCCTCCCTCCTCTCATTCCCCCCCCCCTCCCTCCTCTCATTCCCCCCCCCCTCCCTCCTCTCATTCCCCCCCCCTCCCTCCTCATCCCCCCCCCTCCTCCTCATTCCCCCCCCCTCCCTCCTCTCATTCCCCCCCCCCTCCCTCCTCTCATTCCCCCCCCCCTCCCTCCTCCTCATTCCCCCCCCCTTCTCTCCCCTCATTCCCCCCCCTTCTCTCCCTCATTCCCCCCCCTTCTCTCCCCTCATTCCCCCCCCTTCTCTCCCCTCATTCCCCCCCCCTTCTCTCCCCTCATTCCCCCCCCCCTTCTCTCCCCTCATTCCCCCCCCTTCTCTCCCCTCATTCCCCCCCCTTCTCTCCCCTCATTCCCCCCTCTCCCGCTGCCCTCAGTGTAGCGCAAGTCCTCCATCACATGACACCCAATCATCATGGCTTGATTTCCGCGTTCCCCCACCCTGCCACTCTGAGCCTCTCCGCCGGCTTGTTCTTGTCTCTCTCTCCGCAGCCGGGAGGGGGGTTTAAGTTGGGTTTCCTGCGTGCGTTGCGGGAGAGGGAAGCGAAGCCAAGGCGGGGGAAGACGCGCCTGCTGCTCCAGCCCGACCACCAGCAATAAGATGCTCACCCGGGTGAAATCTGCTGTCGCCAATTTCATGGGAGGCATCATGGCTGGAAACGCCAGTGCTGAACATGTCAACGGGACCGAGTTACCGATGAAATTCCCCTATAGCAGGCCGGAGTTCCTGGGACTCTCTCACGATGAGATCGAGTGCTCTGCGGATCATATCGCCAGACCCATCTTAACATTGAAAGAGAGCAAAAGGTTGCCGTGGGCTACTGGCTATGCGGAGTAAGTACAAGGAGGTGGCGATTCCCCTTAATGAATAATAATCATCACTTTTATAATACACTTCTGACCGTGAGCGGACCTTTTCAGCAAATGTGTCCGGTAAAAATATACATATATATCCATCCCTGTAGGGCATATGTTCCATGTTTCTAGTCCAGAGTTCGTTCTGGTCGGATCTGATGGTTTATGTATCCCACGCACTTGTAATACAGGCGATGTGCAATGAACGCAGTTGAATTTATTGGCAGGATTCACTGCAGACTTTGAATGTTTAAAGACTCCTAAAATAAGATCATTTGCAGTTGATAACTAGTGGTGAGGGGGTGGGAAGGGAGTTATTTGCATAAAATTAATTCATATCATTTGTGAAATTGTTACACATTTCTGCCCCCAGCCCAGCCTTAGAATTGGGAGCGAGGTGAATGTTTGTTCTGATGTTGATGCAGTTTGAAATGTACAGTAGGGGGGTTGCAAAATAAAATGATGCAAGTGGCCTGAACCCAGCTCTTTAACCATCCCCATCCCCATCCCATCATCGGTGTAATGACGCGCGATATGACCGACGAACCACACGCCAGGCAGGGTGTCAAATTGCAAACTGCATCCTGGTGAGAATACTGTGTGCTTAAAGGTGACGTGTGGTAAGGAGGAAACTAGATTTAAAGCTTTTATGTCTGCTAATGTGGGTCAACGTCTGTTGCAAGTTGCTGTACTGCAACGTTGCCCCTTTAAGGGATCGATGTGGGAGGAATGTATGTTCAGGTATGCAGTGGCTTTCACTCAGGATTTGTACACGTTTAGGATAAAAGATTCCCCCCCTCCCCCAAGTGCAGGTTGACAACATGTATTGAATGGAGTTTACAGACTGCATCATCTCAATCCTTGCAGTGGTGCTGCTCACCCATGATTCAGAGCAACCCTACAAACACTAGGATGCTTTTAAGGCTGTGCATTTAATTGATAGGGGTCAACTGGTGCAGTGCAGTGCAGTGGTACACCAATGTGCAGCATCATTGTGCAGTAGAACACAGATACTACCCAGGATTCCTGATCTTGGCCATGATGTTCAGGAAGCTGCTTTTCCGTGTTGCTCAAGAATGATCCCAACCGTGTTTAACTTAACTGTGCAGGGCACGGTGAGCTGGCTGAATGGTCATGTTGCTGGACGAATGATCCAAAGGCCTGGACCAATACAACTGCGATTGCTGGATGAAGAGAGATTGGGTCGATTAGGCTTATATTCGCTGGAGTTTAGAAGAATGAGAGGGGTTCTCATTGAAACTTATAAAAATTCTAACAGGACTAGACAGACTAGATGCAGGAAGGATGTTCCCGATGGTCGGGGAGTCCAGAACCAGGGGTCACAGTCTAAGGATAAGGGGTAAGCCATTTAGGACAGAGATGAGGAGGAATTTCTTCACCCAGAGAGTGGTGAACCTGTGGAATTCTCTACCACAGACGGCAGTGGAGGCCAATTCATTAAATATATTCAAGAAGGAGTTAGATATATTTCTTAAGGCTAAAGGGATCAAGGGATATGGGGAGAAGGCAGGGACCGGGTACTGAATTTGGATGATCAGCCATGATCTCATTGAATGGCGGAGCAGGCTCGAGGGGCCGAATGGCCTACTCCTCCTATCTTCTATGTTTCTGTAAATACTCAGCGGGTCAGGCAGTGTCTGCGGAGAGAGGGGAAAAAACTGTTAATGTTTCGGGTCGATGATCTTTCGTCAGAACTGGAAGGTGTTGGAGATGTAACAGGTTTTAAGCAGGTGCGGGGGCAGGGAAAGGGGGGGAGGGGAGGAAAGAACAAAAGGGAGGGCCTGTGATCGGGTGGAAGGCAGGAGAGATTAAATGACAAAAGGGATGATGGTGCGAGGCAAAAGGGGGTGGTAATGGGACAAGTAAAGAAACAAAAGATAATAACATAAGACGTAGGAGCAGGAGGAGGTCATTCGGCCCCTCGAGCCTGTTCCACCATTCAATGAGATCATGGCTGATCTGATCTTGGCCTCAACTCCACTTCCCTGCCCGCTCCCCATAACCCTCGACTCCCTTATCGTTCAAAAATCTGTCTATCTCCACCTTAAATATATTCAATGACCCAGCCTCCACAGCTCTCTGGGGAGGAGAATTCCAAAGATTCACGACCCTCTGAGAAGAAATTCCTCCTAATTTCCGATTTAAATGGGTGCCCCCTTATTCTGAGACATTGCCCCCTAGTTCTAGATTCCCCCACGAGGGGAAACATCCTCTCTGCATCCACCCTGTCCAGCCCCCTCAGAATCTTGTATGTTTCAATAAGATCCCCTCTCATTCTTCTAAACTCCAATGAGTATAGGCCCAACCTGCTCAACCTTTCTTCATCAGACAACCCCTTCATCTCCGGAATCAACCTCGTCAACCTTCTCTGAACGGCCTCCAATGCAAGTATATCCTTCCTTAAATAAGGAGACCTAAACTGTACGCAGTGCTCCAGGTGTGGTCTCACCAACGCCCTGTACAGTTGTAACAGGACTTCCCTACTTTTATACTCCATTCCAGACAGGTCTAGAGAAGCTGTAAATGGCAACAGCGGAATCATTACCAGCATCTGCTGTTCAAAAAAAAAATGGGTTATGCAGTGGTTATGATCTGAAATTGTTGAACTCAATGCATGGCTGAGGTACTAAATGAGTACTTTGCATCTGTCTTCGCTAGAGAAGAGGATGCTGCCAGTGTAGCAGTAAAGGAGGAGGCAGTAACGATATTGGATGGGATAAAAATAGATAAAGAGGATGTACTTAAAAGGCTGGCAGTCCTCATCGTATAAAACTGCGATGCATCCTAGGCAATGTTCCCTGTAAAATTTTTTGCCGCGCGACCCATTCAAAATCCCGTGCATGTGTGTTTTTTGGGTTGAAAAGCTGGCTGCGCGGTATCCCTGGAGCGCCGCGCAGCTTAAAGAGAACATTGATCCTAGGTTACTGAGGGAAGTAAGGGTGGAAATTGCAGAGGCTCTGGCCACAATCTTCCAATCCTCCTTGGATATAGGGGTGGTGCCAGAGGACTGTAGGATGCAAATGTTACACCCCTGTTTAAAAAAGGGCGCGGATAAATCTGGCAACAACAGGCCAGTCAGCCTATTGTCGGCGGTGTGGAAACTTTGAGACAATATATCCGGGACAAAATGAATTAACATTTAGAAAAGTATAGGCTAATAAATGAAAGTCAGCACAGATTTGTTAAAGGCAAATTGTGTTTGACCAACTTGATTTGAGTTCTTTGAAGTAACAGAGAGGGTTGATGAGGGTAGTGCGGTTGATGCTGTGTATATGGACTTTCAAAAGGCATTTGACAAAGTACCACATAATAAACTTGTTAGCAAAATGAAAGCCCGTGGGATTAAAGGGACAGTGGCAGCATGGATACATTTACTAGAATGGTACCAGGGACGAGGAACCTTAGTTATGTGGAGAAGCTGGGATTGTTCTCCTTAGAGCAGAGAACGTTAAGAGGAGATCTGATAAAGGTGTTCCAGATTATGTAGGGTTTTGATAGAGTAAATAAGGAGAAACTGCTTCCAGTGGCAGAAGGGTCAGTAACCAGAGGACCAAGATTTAAGGTGATTGGCAAAAGAACCAGAGGTGACAGGCGGAAACATTTTTTTACACAGCGAGTTGTTGTGATCTGGAATGCACTGTCTGAAGGGTGGTGGAAGTAGATTCAACAGTTGCATTCAAAACTGAATTGGATAAATACTTGAAGGGGAACAAATTACAGGGTTATGGGGAGAGAGCAGGGGGGGGATGGGATTAATTGGATAGCTCGACCAAAGAGCTGGCACAGGAACGATGGGCCGAATGTTCACCTTCTGTGCTGCATCATTCTATGATTCTATAATGTTGAGTCCGGAAGGTTGTAACGTGCCTAATCGAAAGATGAGGTGCTGTTCCTCAAGCTTCCATTGACCTTCAGTAGAACAGTGTAGGAGTCCGAGGTGGGAGTGGGACAGAGTATTAAGAACATAAAACAGTTAGGAGCAGGAGTAGGTCGTACGGGCCCTCAAGCCTGCTCCACCATTCAATAAGATCATGGCTGATCTTCAACCTCAACTCCACTTTCCTGTCCTATCTCCATATCCCTTAATTCCCCACGAGTCCAAAAATCTATTGATATTAGCCTTGAATATACTCAACGATTCAGCTTTGGGGTAGAGAATTCCAAAGATTCACAACCCTCCGAGTGAAGAAATTCCTCCTCATCTCAGTCTAAAATGGCCGACCCCTTATCCTGAAATTATGCCCCCTAGTTCTAGACTCTCCAGCCAGGGGAAACAACCTCTCAACATTACCCTGTCAATCCCCCTCAGAATCTTATATGTTTCAGTGAGATGACCTCTCATTCTTCTAAACTCTAGAGTGTATCGGCCCAATCCACTCAATCTCTCCTGATAGGACAACCCTCTCATCCAAGGAATCAATCTAGTGAACCTTCGTTGCACTGCCTCTAAGGCAAGTATGTCCTTCCTCAGCTAAGGAGATAAAAACTGTGCACAGTGCTCCCAAGTGTGGTCTCACCAAGGCCCTGTACAATTGAACTCTTGTACTTCAACCCCCTTGCAATAAAGGCCAACATGCCATTTGCCTTCCTAATTGCTTGTTGTACCTGCATGCTAACTCTGTGTTTCTTGTGCTAGGACACCTAAATCTCTCTGAACACCAACATTTAATGGTTCCTTACCATTTAAAAAATATTCTGTTTTTCTATTCTTCCTACCAAAGTGAATAACCTCACATTTCCCCACAATATACTCCACCTGCCACCTTATTGCCCACTCACAACCCCTTTTCAGGCTCTTTGTGTCCTCCTCACAGCTTACTTTCCCACCTAGCTTTGTAACGTCAGCAAACTTGGATACATTGCACTCGGTCCTTTCAACTAACTCATTAATATAGATTGTAAATAGCTGAGACCCAAGCACTGATCCTTGTGGCACCTCACTAGCTGCAACCTGCAAATGACCCGTTTATCCCTACTCTCTGTTTTCTGTCCATTAACCAATCCTCTATCCATGCTATTATATTACCCCCAACCCCATGAGCCCTTATCTTGCAGAACAACCTTTTATGTGGCACCTTATCGAATGCCTTTTGGAAATCCAAATATACTACATCCACTGGTTCCCCTTTATCTACCCTGCTAGTTACATTCTCAAAAATCCTTAACATGGCTAGCAACTGAAAGCTCAGAGTCAAGCTTGCGGACTGAACGGCGGTGTTCTGCAAAGTGATCACCCAGTCAGCATTTGATCTCCCCAATGTAGAGGAAACCACATTGTGAGCAGTGAATACTAAATTACAAGAAGTAAGGCCTGGACTAATAGTCTAGTGTTCAGATTCCACCATGGCAATTTGAGAATTTGAATTCAGTTGGGGAGGTGGGGGTGGGGGGGGGGGGAGCTGTTATCAATAAAAGTGGAAATGAAACTGTCTGAATGTTGTATAAACCTAACTGCCTCACTAATTTCCTTTTAAGGAAGGGAACCTGTTTTCTTTACCTGGTCTGGCCTATATGTGACTCCAGTCCCACACCATATGTGGATGACTCGTAACTCTTCTCTGAAGTGGCTTAGGAAACTACTCAGTTGTATCAAACCACTCCTCCTTCTTAGGCAGTCCCTCGGAACCGAGGATGACCTGCTTCCACACTAAAAATGAGTTCGCAGGTGACTGATGAGTCCAATGCTGGACCTACAGTCTCTGTCACAGGTGGGGCAGACGGTGGTTGAAGGGGCGAGTGGGTGGGGTGCTTGGGTTGACGTGCGCTCCTTGCGCTTGGCTTCTGCTTGCTCCCGGCGAAGAGACTCGAGGTATTCAGCCTTCACCGCCCAACATCGCCTTCAGTGTGCCAGTGCAGCCTTCGGTCGCCTGAGGAAGAGAGTGTTTGAAGACCAGGACCTCAAACCCGGCACTAAGCTCATGGTCTACAGAGCAGTAGTAATACCCGCCCTCCTGTATGCCTCAGAGACATGGACCATGTACAGCAGGCACCTCAAAGCGCTGGCGAGGTACCACCGACGCTGCCTCCGCAAGGTCCTGCAAATCCATAGGCAGGATAGGCGCACCAACATCAGTGTTCTCGCTCAGGCCAACATCCCCAGCATCGAAGCTTTGACCACGCCCGATGAGCTCCGATGGACGGGTCACATCGTCCGCATGCTCGATACGAGACTCCCAAAACAAGCGCTCTACTCGGAGCTCCGGCACGGCAAGAGAGCCCCAGGTGGGCAGAAGAAACGCTTCAAGGACACCCTCAAAGCCTCCTTGAAAAAGTGCAACATCCTCACCGACACCTGGGAATCCTTGGCCCAAGACCACACAAAGTGAAGGAGAAACATCAAACCACTACATAAAGAAGGCGGCCCACCACCACCACCTTCTCGGGGCAACAAGGGATGGGCAATAAATGCCAGTCTTCCCAGTAATGCCTACTGAGATTTTTAACCTAGAATCATAGAATGGCTACAGCACAGAAGGCAGCCATTCGTCCCCTCAAGCTCGTGCCGGCTCTCACTTCAGCTAGTCCCACTCACCCACCCTTTCCCCGTAGCCCTGCAATTTTTTTTCCCTCGGGTACTTATCCAACTCCCTTTTGAAAGCCAGATCCTAACCACTCGCTGTGTAAAAAAGTTTTTCCTCATGTCGCCTTTGGTTCTTCTGCCAATCACCTTAAATCTGTCTCCTCTGGTTCTCGACCCTTTCGCCAATGAGAACAGTTTCTCCCTATCTACTCTGTCTGGACCCCTCGTGATTTTGAACGCCTCTGTCAAATCTCCTCCCAACCTTCTCTGCTTTAAGGACAACAACCCCAGCTTCTCCAGTCTATCCACGTAACTGAAGTCCCTCATCCCTGGAACCATTCTTGTAAATCTTTTCTGCACCCTCTCTAAGGCCTTCACATCCTTCCTGTACACCCAAGTCCAAGTCATTACGTTATATCAAGAAAAACAGTGGTCCTAGTACCGATCCCTGGGGAACACCACTGTGTACCTTCCTCCAGTCCGATTAAACAACCTTTCACCACTACTCTATGTTTCCTGTCACTTAGCCAATTTCTTATCCATGCTGCCACTGTCCCTTTTATTCCATGGGCTTCAACTTTGCTGGCAAGCCTGTATGGGGCACTTTATCTAGTGCCTTTTGGAAATCCATATACACCAAATCAACCACATTGCCCTCATCAACCCTCTCTGTTACCTCATCAAAAAACTCAAAAGTTAAATACGATTTGCCTTTAACAAATCCGTGCTGGCTTTCCTTAATTAATCAACACTTGTCCAAGTGACTGTTAATTTTGTCCCTGATTATTGTTTCTAAAAGCTTGCCCACCAGTGAGGTTAAACTGACTGGCCTGTAGTTGGGGAGTTTTTCCTTGCACCCTTTTTTGAACAAGGGTGTAACATTTGCAATTCTCCAGTCCTCTGGCACCACCCCTGTATCTAAGGAGGATTGGAAGATTATGGCCAGTACCTCCGCGATTTCAACCTTTACCTTTTTCATTATGACTCTACCCAAACCAATAGATCTCACTTCCCAAAAAAAAGGAAGAATCAAATATGGTACAAAAAAAGTGTAGGTGTCTTGAGATGTTACTATTGCTTACCCTTGACAAATCAGACAGAGAATATTGCTGATCCACATCTGCCACCTGATTCATGTGGTAGACGTAATGGATGACGTAATTCAGGATTAAATTCAGGAACGTCAGCTCATCAGCAGCACTGGAATCTTTTTAAGTCTGCAGTTCCTTTTACTAAAATGCCAGAGTAATCACTTGTGTGTGTCTCGTTCAATAAGGAGCAAGGATCATAGGTGCAACATTGAGGGCCATTGTTAATAAAACCTGGCTTGTCATTGATCTTTTGATAACTGAATGAAATGTTTGTTGGGGACCTTGCATTCCTTTGGTGGTGTATTGCTGATCGAAGTGATGCACAGATTTCTTTCTCTCATCCTGCTACCAATGTCTTGAGTGTTTTTTCAATAACAACAATGACTTGCATTTATACAGCGCCTTTAACATAGTAAAAACATCCCAAGGCGCTTCACGGGAGCATAATCAGACACAAAATTTACACCAAAGGAGGCATTAGGACAGGTGACCAAATGCTTGATCCAAGAGGTTGGCCAAGTAGGAGAGAGGCAAAAATGTTTGGAGAATTTAATATATATTTCTACAGCACCTTTCACAGCAAACGGACGTCCCCAAGCGCTTTATAGCCAATGAAGTACTTCTGAAGTGTAGTCACTGTTGTAATGTAGGAAACGTGGCTGCCAATTTGCACACGGCAAGCTCCCACAAACAACAATATAGAAAAACATAGAAGATAGGAGCAGGAGTAGGCCATTCGGCCCCTCGAGCCCTCAATGCGATCATGGCTGATCATCCAAATTCAGTACCCTGTCCCTGCTTTCTCCCCATACCCCTTGATCCCTTTAGCCTTAAGAAATATATCCAACTCCTTCTTGAATATATTTAATGTATTGGCCTCTACTGCCTTCTGTGGTAGAGAATTCCACAGGTTCACCACTCTCTGGGTGAAGAAATTCCTCCTCATTTCTGTCCTAAATGGCCTACCCCTTATCCTTAGACTGTGACCCCTGGTTCTGGACTCCTCGACCATTGGGAACATCCTTCCTGCATCTAGTCTGTCCAGTCCTGTCAGAATTTTATAGGTTTCGATGAGATCCCCTCTCATTCTTCTAAACTCCAGCGAGTACAAGCCCAATCGACCCAATCTCTCCTCATACGTCATTCCTGCCATCCCAGGTATCAGTCTGGTGAATCTTCACTGAACTCCTTCCTCAGATAAGGACATGTGGTCATGACCAGATAATGTGTTTTAATTATGTGGTTTGAGGAATAAATATTGGCCCCAGGACACCGGGGATAACTTCCCCTACTCTTCTTCGAAATAGTGCCATGGGATCTTTTACGTCCACCCAAGAGAGCGGACGGGGGTCTGGGTTTAACGTCTCCTCCAAAAGACGGCACCTCCGACAGTGCAGCACTCCCTCAGCACTGCACTGGGAGTGTTGGCCGAGATATTTTTGTGCTCAAGTCTCTGGAGACTTTGGGATGGAAATTCCAGTGTTTAGGGGACCTAGGTGGTTCAAGGCACAGCCGGCAATGGTGGGGCGAAGGAACTCGAAGGCGCACAACAGGCCAGAGTTGGAGGAAAGCAGAGTTCTCTGAGAGAATGCGTTGCCAGGATGAGAACTTCTGGCAGCCTTGTTTGTATCTCACATTCCACACCACCTCACCACAGCAGGAACAGGGGATTGTAAGGGAACTGAAGCAAAGCCTTTTATCATTTCTTCAGACAGTAATCCTTTCAGAGTTGCATACAAGCTCTACTTAATTTTTTTTTTAAAACAACCAAGGAGATTATATCTATTTCTGTCCCGCGAGGGAGTATTTCAAAATTATTGAATGTCAAAGTGACTTAAGATGTCGTCAGAAAATGTTCATGGTTTTATCTGGAAGAATTCAGTTTGATCACTTTTTATTTTTTAAGCAAGCCTCCAGATAACAATGGCCACTGATTAATGGAGTATTGATGTCCCTTTTCAAAAAAGATTTCACTCGGAATGCCTTGAGTAATTGTAACGAGGCTAAGGCAAGACTGGATTCTACTTAGGCTGAATTAACTGTTGTTAGTCTTGAAGCCATCATTCCCCCCTTTTCCAATGTTAAGTTTCATCAAATCAAAAGGATTCAGTGATGCGCTGCTCCCACTGAGGCAGATTCGGAATGACCAAGCAATAAAGTACCGGTTTTCTTAATTTTTTGCTCTGTTCATTGCAGGTTTTGATGAACAGTTACCATTTCCTTTAGTTTTTGTAGAACGGCTGTGATCCCTGATCCTGATTTGACTTTTCCTGTATGCCAACAAAGTCAGTGGGATGTATTTAAAGGGAAGCTAGATGAGCACATGAAGGTGAAAGGAATAGAAGGGTATGCAGATAGGGTGAGATAAAGATGGGTGGGAGGAGGCTCGTGTGGAGCATAAACACCGGCACAGACCAGTTGGGCCGAATGGCCTGTTTCTGACTTGGTGTAACTCGATGAAACACCGTACAATACTTGCCTACATTTAACTAGTTGCCAGGAATGTACATACTAGGAGCAGGACATACCGGACACGTGTAAAAGAGCTGTGTTTTAATTTATGTGCAGTACCTTAGCTTGTTTAATCATCTTTCTGTGTATGTCTAATGGAAAAACCTTTTCTGCGGTTTGAGTGTGTCTTCTCCAGGTCTCCTGCGCTGTGGAGCTGACTTCCATACCCATAACGTTAGTAATACGCCTCTGTAGGCTGGCAGTCATTTATAGAGTTGAATAGTCAAACAGCACAGGAGGCCGTTCGGCCCAATGCGTCCGTGCCGGCTCTTTGAAAGAGCTATTCAATCAGTCCCACTCTCCTGCTCTTTTCCCATAGCCTTGCAAATTTTTCCTTTCAAAGTATATATCCAATTACCTTTTGAAAGTTCCTATCTGCTTTCACCACCCTTTCAGGCGGTGCATGCCAGATCATAATAACTCACTGCATTAAAAAAAAAAATTCTCCTCCACTTCCTCCTGGTTCTTTGGCCAATTATTTTCAATCTGTGTCCTCTGGTTACTGACCCTCCAGCAACTGGGAACAGTTTCTCCTTATTTACTCGATCGAAACCCTTCATAATTTTGATCACCGTTATTAAATCTCCCCTTAACCTTCTCTGCTCTAAGGAGAACAACCTCAGTTTCTCCAGTCTCTCCACATAATTGCAGTCTTTCATCCCTGGTGTAATTCTAGTAAATCTCCTCTGCACCCACTCCACTGCCTTGACATCCTTCCTAAAGTGTGGTGCCCAGAATTGGACACAATACTCCAGCTGAGGCCTAACCAGTGATTTATGGAGATTTAGCATAATTTCCTTGCTTCTGTACTCTATTTATAAAGCTAAGGATTCTGTATGTTTTTTTTTTAACAGCCTTATCATGTCCTGCCACCTTCAGAGATTTGTGAATAACAGATGTATGTTTTACAAGAGAAAAATGAACCAATTAATCTATCATGCTGGGCAAAAATTTGGCAAAATGTAGTGTCTGTGGACAATTCACATAGGGGGAATAATTCGGTATCGCCCATTCTGGGGGCGCTAATATCGGCTGAGCGCAAAGTTTAGCGCTCGGCGCTAATTATCGCCTCAGACTGCAAAATTCGCCTCTATCGCCCTCGAGGTGATTTGAGCGCTAAATCAGGCGCTACACACCTCTCAAGGCGCATACGTCAGGGAGCGAGGCGCAACCTCAGAACGCTACCGAAGCTCAGGCGATGTCCGTAACCATGGAAGCCAGACAGACTGGCACCATCCAGTTCTTAAAGGGGAGGGGCCACTTGCTGGCCAGCCACTCCCTGCTCATTGCAGCCTTGAATCTCGGCCTGGAGAGACCTCAAAAGCAATTGTGTTGGAAGCAATAATGGATAGGCCCAGGGAAAGAGCTCGGCGCTTAGGAACCTCACATGTGGTGCTGAGGGCCAAAACTCCTTAGGACAGCGTTAAAACCAAAAATTTTGCAGACAAGAAAAGGCAGGAAGCGCCCGCCTTTAAATAGCGCTCCCCCAGCCCCTTCCCGACTTGAAAACGTTCCCCTCTACCTGGCATTCCTAGCGGCAGGCACCAAGGCAGGGGGCGCGACTCAATATCCGTCCAGGGCACTACCGGGCCGTTGCACGCTCAACTGACGTCACGATCTGTGGGCAATTTCGCGAGCGGCGCTAACATCGCCTCTTAGGGGTAAACGGGAGGCGCAAACCAACTGAATTTTTCCCCCATAGTGTCATAACGGCACGGAAGGAGGCCATTCGGCCTATCGAGTCTGTGCCGGCTCTCTGCAGAGCAATCCTGTCAGTCCCATTCCCCCACATATTTTGCATAAATAGAGACTGCTGACGGGAATGTTTCTGGCTGTATAAGGACGTGCTTACAAGGTGGAACAAGTCATAAGTGATACTAATATTTTATATGCTGGTGAAAGGGAAAAGTAAACAAAAACACATTCGCTCCTTCCCTGGATTTGCATCAGTACTATCAAAGGAAGGTGCACTCATTTCCTGTTATCGTTATTGAGGCAGATCCAGGGAAGAAGCTGTGTATATATTTTTTGCTTTGGTCGGCAGTATAGAACAGTCCAGGAGGCTGCTACTCCTCCTTCCCTTATGCAAGGGCAAGGCTCCTTTTTAAGGCATTTTCTCTCCTTCCCTGTGTATTATGCCGAATCTCCGGCTGAAAAGACCTGGATAAACACCTGGTTACGAACAACTTTGAAGGTTAGAAGAGGAATTTCTTCACTGACACTAACTTAAACTACACGCAGGGTCGCCAACTCTGGTTGGACCTATTGTTGGAGGTTTCATCACATGACCTCCCACTTCGCACCGTCCCGCCCCCACTCTCCCGCCATTGGTCCATCCTCCGAGTGCACTGCCTTCCCACGGCCAATTGGAAAAAATGTTTTAATTCATTCCCGGCCAGCATTTATTGCCCATCCCTAATAGCCCTTGAGAAGGTGGTGGTGAACCGCTGCAGTCCGTGTGGTAAAGGTACTCCCACAGTGCTGTTAGGGAGGGAGTTCCAGGATTTTGACCCAGCGACGATGAAGGATTGACGGTATACTTCCAAGTCAGGATGGAGTGTGACTTGGAGGTGGTGGTGTTCCCATGCGCCTGCTGCCCTTGTCCTTCTAGGTGGAAGAGGTCGCGGGTTTGGGAGGTGCTGTCGAAGAAGCCTTGGCGAGTTGCTGCAGTGCATCTTGTAGATGGTACACACTGCAGCCATGGTGCACCGGTGGTGGAGAAAGTGAATGTTTAAGGTGGTGGATGGGGTGCCAATCAAGCAGGCTGCTTTGTCCTGGATGGTGTCGAGCTTCTTGAGTGTTGTTGGAGCTGCACTCATCCAGGCAAGTGGAGAGTATTCCATCACACTCCTGACTTGTGCCTTGTAGATGGTGGAAAGTGCTTTGGGGAGTCAGGAGGTGAGACATTCGCCACAGAATACCCAGCCTCTGACCTGCTCTTGTTGCCACTGTATTTATGTGGCTGATCCAGTTCAGTTTCTGGCCAATGGATGTTGATGTTGGGGGATTCGACGATGGTAATGCCGTTGAATGTCAAGGAGTGGTGGTTAGACGGTCTGTTGTTGGAGACAGTCATTGCCTGGCACTTGTGTGGCACGAATGTTACTTGCCACTTATGAGCCCAAGCCTGAATGTCGTCCAGGTCTTGCTGCATGCCGACATAGACTGCCTCATTATCTGAGGCGTTATCTGGAACTGAACACTGTGCAATCATCAGCGAACATCCCCACTTCTGACCTTATGATGGAGGGAATGTCATTGATGAAGCAGCTGAAGATGGTTGTGTGGTAAACCACTGTTATAGTTATCACTGTATATTGTTCTCACTGTTCTCACTGTCACATCACTACACGAGGTCGCCTCTTGTCGCACTGTTATACCTGGGCTGACCACCTCCGACTCCGCCCATTACCTGCCCAGGTATAAAGGTAGCTGACTGGCTAGTATTCCTCCCTGTTGGATCGGATCACCCACGAGGGTGGGCTCTGTTATTTAGCCAATAAAAACCTTCAGTTACGTTCTTAACTCGTCGCCTTTTATTGGACTAATTGATAGGCATATCAGGTTGGGCTTAGGACACTGCTCTAAAGAACTGCTGCATCGATGTCCTGGGGCTGAGATGATTGGCCTCCAACAACCACAACCACCTTCATTTGTGCTAGGTATGACTCCAGCCAGTGACGAGTCTTTCCCCTGATTCCCATTGACTTCAATTTTACTAGGTCTCCGTGATGCCACACTCGGTCAAATGCTGCCTTGATGTCGCCTCGCCTCTGGAATTCAGCTCTTTTGTCCATGTTTGGACCAAGGCTGTAATGAGGTTGGGAGCCGAGTGGTCCTGGCCGAACCCAAACTGAGCATCGGTGAGCAGGTTATTGATGAGTAAGTGCCACTTGATAGCACTGTTGACACCTTCCATCACTTTGCTGATGATTGAGAGTAGACTGATGGGGCGGTAATTGGACGGATTGGATTTGTCCTTTTTTTTTGTGGACAGGACATACCTGGGCAGTTTTCCCCATTGTCGGGTAGATGCCAGTGTTGTAGCTGTACTGGAACAGCTTGGCCAGAGGCCCGGCTAGTTCTGGAGCCGAAATGGAACAGACTCTTCAGGCAGGATTTTCATTGGGCCGTGGAGGCGGGATTGGAGGCGTGTGGGGGGTTAAAATCCCGAAATCGGGAGACACGAACCCTTCCCGCCCCCAACCCGCCTCCATGCCAGTTTCAAAGGAGGCGGGTACTCGACCTGTGCTGGGAGCCACCTCCCCGAGGCGGGAAGGGGATTAGTGCCAATTAACTGCCTGATAACAGGTAGTTAACAGGCAGTTTTTAGCCTAATCCCTATTTTCATTCTTGAGGTGTGGGATTCTCGACAGCTCCAAACCACGCTAAGTTAGCGAGGCGGGCCATCTGGCTGAAAGGCTTGGGGTTCGAGATGTCCGGTGTTCAAGTGAGTGATGGGTGCATGAGTGCAGAGGTAAGTGTGTTTGGTGTGTTTACGGTGTTTAAAGAAGTTTTACATACCTTTACAGCCTTCCTTCCTTCAGGTCTCAGGAGTCCCTCATCTCACCGGCACAGAAAGCAGAATGGCCGCCAGCTGTCAAAAATTGCAGCATTCAGCTTTCTGTTCCGTAGAGATCTCTAAATCATCCTGAGAGGAAGGAATTAACTTAGAGTACAGATTGTCAGTGTTTGACAGCTTCAAACAGCTGTCAGACGCTGATATTTCATCTGTCAAAAGGTCTTGACAGATGAAATGTCAATCTGTGACGTCACCTCTTCCCGGGTGGCCCTTAATTCAACAAGGTCAACCAAGTCAAAATCGCGTGGGTTGGCTAGAGCTCGATGGAGGCGGGACTACGACCTCGAATGTTGTAGACGCGCCTCCTCAATGAAAATCCAGCCCTTCATTACCCAATTGGATTAATCGTGACAGTCAGTCAAACAACCTTTTCCCCCGTCTCCAATATTTTTACAGCTAATAAATGGAAATGTTCAAAGAAACTGGAAAAAGAACCATAATGTTTTTAATGCCCCTGTGATTTTTCTTCCCCGGTTGCACCAGGGGATTAATCTTCAATTCCTGGAGACCCCAGGGCAATCCTGGAGGGTTGGCACCCCCAACGACAAGGTGTGGACACTTGGGCCAAGACCATATAGGTGTCTCGACCATATAGGTCTCTGCATTAGGAGAGTAATGGAAATTAAAAGCAGTTTTTGCCACATTTGAGTACCAAAGAACAGTGGATGATGTAGAATGAGATTCAAAATCCAAAACAGTGTATTGAGTAACATTACTTACACATGCATCATAGAATTTTATTAAATTATGGCCAAATAACGCGGATCATCATGAATTCTTGTACAGAATGCAGCTGCCCAGGGTTAAATAATGTAGGTGTAAAACTACAATGTCTCTCAATGTCTCTTAATCTCTCCTGCTTTCTATCCTATCTCTGACCTTCCCTGTTGTTCCTTCATCCCCTCCCCCTTTTCCCAGCCCCCAACTTGCTTTAAAATCTATCCCTTTTCCTGCTTTTTTTTCCAGTTCTGACGAAGGGTTTCGACCTGAAACGTTGACTCCATTTCTCTCTCCACGGATGCTGCCCTGGCCTGCTGAGTTTTTCCAGCATTTTCTGTTGTTATTTAGGTGTAAAGCTAAATTGGATATTGTGGACAGTCTGTCTGGTCATGATCACATTGCTGTTTGTGGGAGCTTGCTGTGCGCAAATTGGCTGCCGCATTTCCCACATTACAACAGCGACTACACTTCAAAAAGTACTTTGTCGGCAGTAAAGCGCTTTGGGACATCCTGAGGTCGTGAGAGGCGCGATAGAAATGCAAGCCTTTCTTTATTTTTTGTTCAGTGGCCGAATTCTCTGTTCTTGGAATCTGTAGTTGCTCACCTCCCTCGAGGTTAAATAAATTCAGAAAATTTTCATGAGCGTGCAAATTGCTCATTGGTTTTTAAGTTAGCGAGTGTTGCAGAATTGATGTTGGGCTCCTTATTTTGACTTTGCTCAGCAGTCTTGTGATTACTTTTTTTTTTATGTGAGGTGAGTTCAACTTCGCCCACACATTTAAACGTGAAATGAGAAGAGGTTGCTTGCTGTCCACACGAGCCTTCCCAATATTCAACCTGCCATTATTGGGTATCCTGCATAAAGATGATGAGGGAAGAAAGCAGGAGACAGAATAGAAAGGAAGACAAGTGGAGAAGAAAATGCGACGAGAAGGGCCAGCAGACCCACAGGAAGAGCAGTAACCCAGAGAAAGGATAGAATGCACTGCATGCGGCGCTCTCCCGTCCCAGTTTTGTCGCAGATGGCTTTTTGACTGTGAAAGGGTTGGTTTCCAAAGGGTTACTCTAAAATAAAAAGGGAGGACACTGTTTGCCTAAACTAGAGTGAAATGATTTTAGTGAGAGTCGGCAGTGGTGTGTGCTGTGCTGAAGATAATGTCGCAAATATATATATTTTTTGAAGGTGCTTGTTGTCCTTGGGTCAGGCGCTGATTAAAGACGAGCCCAGCCAAAAATAACAACAGGAGCTTCTAATTCGCATTCTGCTCATAATCCGTACACTGTTGATCAGACTGCAACCGTGTTATTTTGTAATTTAATTTTCACAGCTGCAGAACTAGAAAGCGTCCTCTCGAAAGTACGTTGCTGGAAATCACGGAGATTGCAAATGCTTCTTTTCGAAGTTGATTGTAATCCGATTTCAACCGCGGATAAAAGAACATAAGGAAGCCATCAAATATCTACAGCCCCTCATAGACTGTGCCCTGCCCAGCTAACTCCCACAAATCCCCAAAGGCAATCGAGCAAAAAAACAGATTATTTATTGAACTTTGGCCTGCTGCTCGATACAGATAACTCCCTCCTCCCACTGCTTCCAGTAGAGTGTTTATTGCCATCTGCCCATCTCCAGTCACATTTCCAACCGAATATTCAACCAGCTTCGTTTTGAGAGTGTTGGTCTATGCAGCCTGACCTGCTTCTGCTGAAAGTCGCTTCCTCATATCCGAACTGCGAGGGGAATTGTTTTTTAAATTTTCAAATCTTTAGTTTCAGTTGAGGCTTTGTTAATTTAAATGTGTTCTTTCATTTGGTGTTCACAGCCAAAAGTCAAATAACTTGCTTACCATTTGTATCGTCTACACCTCTCGGCGTTTGGAAGATCTGGATCATATCTGCCCTCTTTTTTTTGTTTCTCCAATGAAAACGAATTCTGCTCTGCAAATGTCTCACATTTTAGAACTTTCTTTCCCGAATCCATCCTTATTGTTCTACCCTGAACTCTCTCCAGTGCATCAGTGTCCTTTTGACGCTGAATACCAGTGTGCACAAAGGTAGAAAGAAAGACTTGCATTTATATCGCACCTTTCGTGGCTACAGGATGTCCCAATTAAGTACTTTATTGAAGTGGAGTCACTGTTGTAATGTAGGAAACGCGGCAGCCAATTTGCGCACAGCAAGCTCCCACAAACAGCAATGTGATAATGACCAGAGAATCTGTTTTTAGTGATGTTGATTGGGGGTTAAATATTGGCCCAGGACACCGGGGAGAACTCCCCTGCTCTTCCAAATAGTGCCACGGGATCGTTTACATTCACCTGACAAGAACAACTTGTTTTGATAAGCCCTCAAGCTACAAAATGCCAAAGTACTTTGCCTCCGCACCTTCTTTACTTATTTTCATATAACATGATTTTGTTAAGTGTCAAAGTTCATTCAGTAGAACATAGAAACAACCAATGTATAAAGGGCCCAGAAAATGTAATATTTTTCCACTGTTAATAGTGTCAAAGGTACTATGCAACCCTCGGGAATGTCCGTATCGCATTAACATAAGCTTCGACGTGTTACAAGAGGGGGCGGGGGAAAGTGTGCAACAAAAAGGGGGCAAGACACAAGTCCAGCACTGATCTACAAAAAACAACTTAATTTCCGTTGGACTGGGGGGAAAAAAACTTCCAAACTTTTGCAATCTTCTCCAAAAGCATCTGACACTTCTTCCTCTGTCTCAGCCGATGCTGGTGAGTGTTTGCAAGTACCAATTCTAGTCTGTATAATGTTATTAGCATCTGTTCTCAGTACATGTTGTATAATATATGCATTGCAATATTGTATGCAAATCTTTTAAAAGATATGTTGAGTATTTTTTGGCCCATAGTCATTTGCTTTCGTTAATTAATTAATTCTTGCAAAAAATCTAACGATGGCAATCTCCTCAGTTCATATTCAATAACAAATTAATCAAATCATAGAACTCGGAGCACAGTAGGAGGCCATTGGAGACATGACATGTGGTAAGTGTAGCAGGCTTGGGTTGATCAGGTGACTTTGGACCTATGGTTCCCAAAGCTCCCCACCATTGGGGTATTTCTCTCATCATTTCTTGGTTTGTTGTAGACCAATTAATAGAGATTGATTGCTATAATCAGTCAACAACTCCATTATCATTGCATCATGCGACTACCAGGATGGTAGCAGGCGAACTAGATAGACCTTTGGTCTTTTCATCCAGCAGTTCCTAAGTGCCTCCTTTTTATTTTTTAGCATTCTCTTGTTCAACCCTCCCCCTCCCCCCTCCCATTTTCAGGATGCATTTCCCAGAACAGTCACTGCTCCGTCCAAGTGGATATTTGAAGTATATATTTTGGGCGCAAGAAAGTGAGCATTCTCCTCCACCAGGGACAAACTAAGAGCAAAGGGTTTATACATGTGAATAGTGAACAATCGGGATTAAGACTGGACCAGTTTGGGATGAAGGAAAATGTAGGAAATTCAGTGACCCAGCGTAGAACGGTAATTTTCTGACCTTGTGCTTTCAGCGGGAAGCCTCATCTGCCAGTTATGTGTATCGGAAATTCAGGAATGTGTCGTGTGCAATTTTCCAACCATTTTTTGGGCAGGCAGCAATATTTGAAACAAAGTCAAAACATTACCCACCAAGAGTACAGGGACAAAAGCAAAATATTGCGGATATTGGAAATCTGAAATAAAGAGAGAAAATGCTGGAAACACTCAGCAGGTCAGGCAGCATCTGTGGAGAGAGAGAAACCGAGTTAAAGTTTCAACCCAATGGCCTTTCATCAGTGTACAGGGTCTGTTAGGCCATCTGGGTGAGAAAGATTTCACATTCACATCACAAGGGCCACCCTTTTAGAACTGAGATGAGGAGGAATTTCTTCTGAGGGTTGTAAATCTCTGGAATTCTCTGTCCCAGAGAGCCATGGAGGCTGGGCCATTAAATACATTTAAGGTGGAGATGGACAGATTTTTGCAAGATAAGGGAGTGAAGGGTTATGGGGAGCGGGCAGGGAAGTGGTTTTGAGCTCAAGATCAGCCATGATCTTATTGAATGGCGGAGCAGGCTCGAGGGGCCAAGTGGCCTATTCCTGCTCCTATTTCTTATGTTTTAAGGCTTGTTGGCTGATAAAAAGACCTTTTTTAAAAAATAAATCCCCATCTTTATGATCATTCTGAACTCTCAGCTACAATATGCTGGATCAAAATATTAGGGTACAGTTTCACCTTTAGCACTCTTGTGTAATTTAAGCACAAGCCCAAAATCCGGATGGGGCTCTGTCGGGAACCTCAGTCTTTAGCAAGTGGGTGTATTCGAATGCGGTGTAATGTAGCTCTACCTCTGACCCGAGCTCCCAGGAGGGAATGCAGACTAAACTTAACCCAGTATACACTCCTGCTATACAAAGTCCTGCCCTGGAACATTAATAACAAAAATTACCCATTGAGTCTTGTTTCAATGAAAAAAGAAGACATCAAGCATTAGCTGGATGGGGGTACGAAAACTTGGATTTATCTAAGTGGTTGTTGTTTTAAGATGTACAGAACACTTGGTGTTATATAATAGCAATTTGTATAATGCATTGCTATAAGACAACTTGTCCTCCATGAGCAACACCCCAGAACATCTGCTAATATATATTATATTATTACAGATCTTGCATAGGTTGCCCATGTTTGTCCATACACTTTCCTTCCTGTTACCATGAGTTTTGGTCATATTTATATTGCTAGGTCAAGATTTCCCGCTCAATTTTGCTATGTTAACTGTGGCTTTACGGAATGAGTTTAAGAACATAAGAATTAGGAGCAGGAGTCGGCCGTTCGGCCCCTCGAGCCTGCTCCGCCATTCAATAAGATCATGGCTGATCATCGACCTCAACTCCACTTTCCTGCCTGATTTCCATATCCCTTGATTCCCCTAAAGTCCAAAAATCTATCGACCTCAACCTTGAATATACTCAAAGACTCAGCATCCACAGCCCTCTGGGGCAGAGAATTCCAAAGATTCACAAACCTCTGAGTGAAGAAATTCCTCCACATCTCAGTTTAAAATGGCCGGCCCCTTATCCTGAGACTATGTCCCCTAGTTCTAGACACTCCAGCCAGGGGAAACAACCTCTCCGCATCTACCCTGTCAATCCCCCTCAGAATCTTGTATGTTTCAATGAGATCACCTCTCATTCTTCTAAACTCCAGAGAGTATAGGCCCATTCTACTCAATCTCTCATCATAGGACAGCCCTCTCATCCCAGGAATCAATCTAGTGAACCTTTGTTGCACCGCCTCCAAGGCAAGTATATCCTTCCTTAGATAAGGAGACCAAAACTGTGCCCAGTACTCCAGGTGTGGTCTCACCAAGGCCCTGTACAATTGGAGCAAGGCTTCCTTACTCTTAGTTTCTGAAGTCTCTGTCACCATCTTATAAAAAAAAAACTTACATTCATCAACTAAATATGAACAGCACTACAGGTGATTTCCTAGGTGAATGCGTAGAAATTCTTGCATATTTTTATTTGTTCTTGAGATAATGGGAAACACCAGCAAGGGAGCATTTATTGCCCATTCTTGGTTTCCCTGAGGGCATTAATATTAGCCATATGGTGGAATCGGATGCAGAGGTAGCACGTTCCCTTCCCTGAAGGACACTTGTGGGCCTCTCGGGTTTTTACAACAATCCGGCAGCTTTCATGGTCATTCCTGCCCTCGCGTTGCTAGCCCACAAATTACTAGATTGAGTTGTCTTACAACTTACCATGGTGGGATTTCAACTCATAACCTCTGGGCTGAAAGTGCCATAAAGCACTCGGCAACCTACTCCCTGTACCACTTTCTCCATCACACGTGATAACACTTCCATTGTTAACTCATTTCCACTGATGAGCAACGTCATGGGAGAACTGCTAGTGGCTTTGCAAATTGACAATATGTGTTGTGATGGCAGCATTTATTGGCAGAATTTTTTCTTTGTTTGTTACAGCATGTGATGTCTGGTGTATTCTTTGCCTCCTTCAATATATTGATCGTCCTTCTACATTACATATCATGGGAAGTCATTGGCCACAGCCTGGCAAGTGCAGCTCCAGACATGTCACTTGTACAACTTGCGCTGTTCTATCGCATGTGGAGCTTGCTTATGTTGTGGGTCCCACTTTAATTAGCACAGCAATAAAGCAGACTGTAGCTTTGAGAATCGATCATGGAGCACAGAAGGAGGCCATTCGGCTCGTCGTATCTGTGCCGGCTCTTTGACCGAGCTATCCAACTCGTCCCACTCCCGCCCTGCTCTTTCCCCATAGCCCTGCAAATCTTTCCTTTTTTCAAGTATACGCCAAATCCCTTTTGAAAGTTACTGTTGAGTCAGCTTCCACCAGCCTTTCAGGCAGCGATGAATGGTGATATATGTGATATGTGTCCACTTGTAGATATGCCATGATACCGTGTTTGCAATGGTTTTTTGATGTTTTACCTCTGAGCTCAGACATCTATGATGCTCTCACCAAGTTTACCCAGATGCAGTAATTCTGCGATTTTGAAGCTTGATCTGACCACATTTTTATTCTGCATGTGTCAAAATCTGTAGTTGATAGTCCAATTATTGCTTGCATCCCTCCCCGAATAAAGTCTCTCAATTGGTAGTTTAGGCAGAAAGTTGGAACCTTGGTAAAGCATTTACTGACACCTGGATAATAACTCCTATTGGGCATTTAATTTTTTTGGCAGGAGGATGAGTAAGACAGTTTAATAATAAACTTGAAACACACAAACTATGTTTTTTCTGGGGGATTGTAGCTTGAGGTTCTAAGTTCCAGTGGGAGATGATTAACAGTTTTACATTCCTGAACTCCTCCTCCTTCACTTGCTCCCTTCCTCCATTTGATGCTTAGTATTTAACTCTAAATTGGATCATTGCTTTCCTTTGATGCATGTAAGATTGTATAAGACATGAGGGGATAACCTTTGTACCAGTCCAATCCCTCCCCCTCCATTCTCCCCTCACTTTTCCTTAAGGCATTAGCTTCTTGCTGGAGTACAGCTCCACAAACTTCAGGTGTCCTCCAATTCCTTTATCCAAATAGCTATTCTTCATGGGAGTGTTAGCAGTCTATTTTTTATCTGGGATGGGGGCGTCACAGGTCACCCTCCTCTTATTTTTTTTATCCACACATTATTTGCTTGGGTGCCACTGGATAATGATTAGGAGCAAGAACCATGGCCGATTTTCCTCAGCAATCCCAGGGCTCTGAGGTCAATTGTCGGTCTACTGGCTGATGACAGCAATTTTAATGCACACGAAATGTCCCCACACACCACCGACGATGCTGCAGGACAAGCGGGGGGGGATCGCACATTTTCTTTGAACACAGTAGATTCTCGTGGGTCAGCTTTTTCCTCAGTGGTAGCAGAGACTTGTGAACATAATCTAAGCTGACATTCCCGTGCAGTACTGAGGGAGTGCTGCACTGTCTTAAGGCGCAGTCTTTCAGCTGAAGACACTAAACCCAGGCCCCGTTTCCCCTATCGGGGACATAGAAGGTCCTGTGGCTCTTTTCGAAGAAAAGCAGGATGTTCTGCTGGTGTCATGGCCAACATTTATCCCTCGACTAACGCCACCAAAACGGATTAACTGATCATTTATCTGATAAGCCATTTGTCGGAGCTTGCTGTGCGCAAATAGGCTGCCACGTTTGCCTACATTACAACAGTGACTACTCTTCAAAAGTACTTCATAACTGTGAACCACTTTATGACAGCCTGAGAATAAGAAGCGTTCTATGTAACTGCAAGTTGTTTCTTTCTGTAGTCGTCTAATTCCTTTAGTTATTCAAACATTTCTACCTGGGATAACCTAACTGATCGACATATTGAAGAACAGTTGCACTCTACTTGATATTAGCTCCATATTCTTTGCTTGCACACTGTATTCCCTGCCCCTGCACCTGCTTAAACTCTGTTATATCTCTAACTAACTTTTCTTCCAGTTCTGACGAAGGGTCATCGACCTGAAACGTTAACTCTTGTTTCTCTCTCCACAGGTGCTGCCTGACCTGCTGAGCATTTTATGTTTTTATTTTGAATATCTCCTTATGTGGCTCAGTGTCAGATTTTGTTTGGTGACGCTCCTGTGAAGCGCCTTGGGACGTTTTAACTATGTTAAAGGTGCTATATAAATGCAAGGTGCTGTTGTCCAAATTCTGATCAACCTGCTGTACATTTTCTGTTTTTTATAACTTGTCTCCTGTTGCTGTGTGTGAGTCTCTTTTTCTACTGGAGAGATCTGGCTGGGTTTGAGAGCAATGTTCTTTCACACCTGGTACCTTTGGTTCAAATCTAAGCCAGGCGGATGAGTTGAAAGTCTCTTCTCTCTGCTGGTCATAAAGATGCTACACAAAATGAGATCAGTAGCTCTCCGCCCACTTCCTAGTGTGCAGCAATCCACAAAATGGGCTCAATTGGGACTAAATTAGCTACCTCGCTCTGCTAGACCATAAAAGACTGGGGTAGGAAATGAGGCTGAAGATGAGGCTTGCTGTTGAGGCAGCTTTACTCCGCATCTTACTTGACGTAATTGATGAGCCACCCTGACCCTAAGCACCAAATACACGAAAACAAGTTTTCTGCAGGAAAGGGTCATTCTTTTTTAATCGTTCTTGTTCTGCAATTGAAAGTTGCATTTAAAACCACGAAAGTGACTCGGGGGCACGCCGTTGTGATGTCATGTAAAAGACTACAGGGGTGTTCCTTTTACATGTAGCAAATGTCCCGTGGTGCTGCTCGTGGTAGGCCAGTGGATGCACTGTTATATAAGGACCGAGTGATGTACCTTGTGAAACACAATGGGCTAGAAATTGCAGTCGGGGAGGTACCTCCGGAGTACCCCTCCAACCCGCAAAACAAATCCGAACCTACCTCCAGGCGCCCAGGCCGCGTAGAGTTCCGGTCTCGGGCCTCCAGCGTAAAGGCCCAGGGATCGCTGGGACGCAGGTGGTTCGGAAGCGTCCCTGGGATCATGTGGGATCCGGTCCTCCAATCACAAAGGAGGATTCCATTGCAATCATTTACGAAGGGAATCCCCTAATGATATGCAATGGAATCCCCAAATAATTTATACAATTTACAGAATTCTAATGATTATAAATGTACGGAATTGCAGTTTTATTCAAAGCTCCTTCATCGCACCAACCTCAATCAAAATGTCATATTTTGATAAATAATTTTAAACATCTTAATCTGGGCCAATATTTGCATAAACTCATTTAAAGTGTGTGTGCATAATTTTTGATTTTTTAAATGTTTAATTTAAGGCTTGTATATACCCTTACACTAATGAAAGCAGGCCCTACACCTGCTTTTACCAGCCATATGAGTTTTGTGGGCAATTTCTGGGCAGTTGTTGGGCAAATTGGGAGAGCTGTCCCACGGACGAGTCAAGCAACAGCCTAATCTAGTCATACTCACAGAATCATACCTTTCAGCCAATGTCCCAGACTCCTCCATCACCATCCCTGGGTATATCCTGTCTCCCCAGCAGGACAAACTCACAAGGAGTGGCGGAACAGTGGTATACAGTCGGGAGGAAGTGCCCTGAGAGTCCTCAACATTGACTCCAGACCCCATGAAGTCTCCTGGCTTCGGGTCAAGCATGGGCAAGGAAACCTCCTGCTGATTACCACCTACCGCCCTCCCTCAGCTGATGAATCAGTACTCCTCCATGTTGGACACCACTTGGAAGAAGCACTGAGAGTAGTAAAGGCCACAGAATGTACTCTGGGTGGGGGGAGTTCAATGTCCATCACCAAGAGTGGCTCGGTAGCACCACTACTGACCAAGCTGGCCGAGTCCTGAAGGACCTAGCTGCCAGACTGGATCTGCGACGGGTGGTGTGAGAACCAACACGAGGGGAAAAACCTACTTGACCTCATCCTCCCCAATCTACCTGTCTCAGATGCATCTGTCCATGCGAGTATTGGTAGCAGTGACCACCGCACAATCATTGTGGAAACTAAGTCCTGTCTTCACACTGGGGACACCCTCCATCGTATTGTGTGGCACTACCACCGTGCTAAATGGGATAGATTCTGAACAGATCTAGCAGCTGAAAACTGGGCATCCATGAGGCGCTGTGGGCCATCAGCAGCAGCAGAATTGTATTCCACCACAATCTGTAACCTCGTGGCCCGGCATATCCCTCACTCTACCATTACCATCAAGCCAGGGAACCAACCCTGGCTCAATGAGGAGTGTAGAAGAGCATGCCAGGAGCAGCACCAGGTGTACCTAAAAATGAGGTGCCAACCTGGGGAAGCTGCAACACAGGACTACATGCATGCTAAAAAGCAGAAGCAGCAGACTATAGACAGAGCTAAGCGATCCCACAATCAACAGATCAGATCAAAGCTCTGCAGTCCTGCCACATCCAGTCGTGAATGGTGGTGGACCATTAAACAACTAACGGGTGGAGGAGGCTCCATGAATATCCCCATCCTCAATATTTTAAAATTACACTTCCCTTCTTTGCCAGAAGGATATCTTGATAGCGTTCTAAGTCCTCTTCTCCTACTTGCTGCATGATATCTCCTCAGTGACCCTATTGCAGAATGCCGCTCAACGCGTTTCTCTCTCTCTGGAAAATGTTCCTCCCTTTTTTTAATTAGATTCTTAATTGGATAAAAGGTTTCATGCGTGTCCTGTTAACCTTTTTGTTCTCAACGTGATGAGAGAAAAGCAGATGGTGCGATGATCGTGGCTTGCTGCAGGCTATGGTCTGTTAGCGCTTGGTGCTGATGATGTGCAACATCCTGGTTTCATTCCAAGTCTAGGATGTTTCAAAGTACCCTTCACGGCACTGCTCCTGGTAGGCCGAAGGGTGAGGTGTTTTGCAAGGACCGTGTAACAAAGTATTATTCTGCTGCTTGTGTTCCTTTAAGACACAAGGTATAATTGCTGTGGATTAAAAAAACGAGCAACCACAGGTCAGTTTGAGGTGGCTTGTTTTTAATAGATCCCCGGATCATTTGGAGGCTTTCTTTTTTAAAATACCTTCTTAACTGTGATTCCTAGGGGTAATTCAGCCATCCGTAAAACATCCCTCGGAGAGATGTATCGCCGAATCGATAGCGCCTAAAGTCAAAATTACACCCTAAAGTCAGTTGGAAGGTGTTTTCTGCAGGTATTCTCTGTACATTGGCAATGATCAGTTGTCTCTCTTAAAAATACTTTTTGTTTGAGTACGGCAGAGTGAGGGGTCAGGGGAGGCGGAAGTCCTGAGGAAATTCCCGGCACAGGTCTCTTCTCTGAAGTCAAGGCAATGGCAAATCGACTGTGGCCCGAAATTTCCTCCGATCTCCCCCTTTCTGCCACCGTAACATCGGCAGAAATTCCGAGCCTATAATTAAATAAAAATACCGTAGCTGATCTGTCGTGGCATTGCTCATGGTGAGTCAGAGGATATGCCGTAGCGTGCCCTCTGAAATGCAATATGACAGCTAAAGTGTGACGGGAAGTAAGTGCCACTTATTTCAGAAAGTATGCGCAAGACTTTTTAATATTATAGAATTAATATGTTCTGGATTATGCCTCTCCTCGTAGCTCACCTCTTTACACTCACTGGCGCTTCGCTGCAGTCCCTCTTAGTCCTTCTGAATGCTTTCCATCGTGCTCGTGACCAGAATTACATAGAAGATAGGAGCAGGAGTAGGCCATTCGGCCCCTCGAGCCTGCTCCACCATTCAATGCGATCATGGCTGATCATCCAAATTCAGTACCCGGTCCCTGCTTTCTTTTAAATTAAATGCAGCGAGTGGGCAGGGGGGGGATTTTCAATTGCCAGCCCCTGTGTTTCACCTGAAAAATGCCCGCTGCCCATTTTAAAAATTGAGGACACCTCCGCTTCCCCATTGATGCCCAAGACTTGCCTGACTGCAAGCCTCAGATGGGCCTATAAATGGGCGAGCAGCAGACCCACTCACCGGTTTTGGACATCAGGCTTACCCCCCCAGGAATACCTTCCAACCAGAGTTGGCAACCTTTTGTAGGATCCCGGTCTGCAATTTCCAGGTACGAGTGTCCACCATGCTAGATCCTGAAAGGCACTGCTGCTGGTAGAGTTTCCAACCCTCCTGGCTTGCCTGGGAGCCTCCCGGAATGGAAGCTGAATCTCCCGGTTACTGCTGTTGACCACCCCGGTGATTGGTGATAAGGGTTTGAGGTCTTGGTCTACTTACTTTCCCCCATCCCAAGTGTCACATGATCAAACCCCCTGCCTCCCCCCCCCCCCCCCCCAGGAATACCTTCCAACCAGAGTTGGCAACCCAAGCTGGTGCCCGCTCAAGATAAGGCCCAAGATTTTCCTCCTCCTCCTGGCGCCACAAAAGGTACTGCAGCCTTCCGTTGGCCTGTGCCCGACCCTCCCCGGGATCGGCCCCCCAGGTCAGGCCTGGAGGCTTCGCATGGGAGCCGGCTGATTTCCTCTCTCTCCCCCCCCGCCACCCCTCCCACAACCAACGAGTCACAGTGGGGCACCCATTTGGTTCTCGCAGCCCACCCTCGGAACTCAATCTCACATGGTTCGGGCCGACGACGACGACGATGGCTTCGGGCTGGCACTGCAGTCGCTCTGCCAACTTTGCACCCGTTTTAAGGTTGAAGTCAAGTATCTTCCCCACCCCCCCCAGCCCCAGTACTTCAAGTCTTTGCCTCTAAGGGCGGAAGCGTGAACTATGACCACTCGATGGAAAAACCAGTCAGGTGGCACCTGGCATTTCACAGCGGATGCGGTCAGTGGGTGCAGCTGGAAGCGCAGGCTCGGCAAGTTGCTCCCATTGTTCACTCTGGAGTCCCAGCATGACTTTTGGCTGCTGCCCTTCAACTCTTCTGGCCATTTGTCATGCATTCTTTTTTTTTTAATATAAACACAACTGCAAATATCATACCTGCTGTAATTGGAGCCAACAGAAATGATTTACTTGCTGCCATTTCTTGACAATGATACCAGTGTTTCTGATTTCACCTTGCAGCAACAGGACTGATGGTTAGGTGAACGAGTGCAGATAACTGTGTCATTGAGCCTGGAAAAATGAGTTAAGTGCTGTGGATTTTTTTAAAAAGCAGAACAGTCACGACATCTGTAATTATACTGTGGTTGCATAGTGGATTCACTGCAGGACGCTTAAAGCTTGGGCTGATTTTACAGATGCAACGATTTCAAAGGCAGACAGGAAATTAAATTGTATAGAAAGACATCCATTTTACACGAGTTATTCATTTCCTTCTCAATTTCATCGTCGTGTGTCGCCGTAATTTCCTGTGTTCTTAACTGCGTTATTGTTTGGGTCTAATATATGGTTCCTGCTAAGTAACAAACCATTAGATTCACAAGATCACAGAGTCACACAGCACAGAAGGAGGCCATTCGGCCCATCGTGCCTGTGCCGGCTCTTTGGAAGCGCTACCCACTCCCCTCCTGCTCTTTTCCCATAGCCCTGCATTAAATAAAAATAAAGCAGGGACCGGGTACTGAATTTGGATGATCAGCCATGATCTCACTAAATGGCGGAACAGGCTCGAGGGGCCGAATGGCCTACTCCTGCTCCTATCTTCTATGTTTAAGTTGAGAAGTTCATGCCCTGACAGCTAAGAATTCCAGAAACCCATGACCTAATATACAGTTGTACATTATTCACAGTAGTCAATTATTGGCGCTCTCTACATCCTATGCAGCCGCCCTCCCCCATCACACTGACCTTGTTAATCAGTGTGTTTGTAACTCTGTCAAGCTGGAGTTCACGGGAAGCATTGAGTATTATTAACGTGAAGAGGAACTGAATTTTATAGTTTAACATTGCTGATCAGAGGCCGCCTGGGAAAGCTATTTTGTGTGAAGTTTCAGTCATGCAGTGAAATTCTGTTATAAGCACGGAACCTTATCCACGGCCCATTGCCGCCAGTGTGAATATCACTGCATGTTTAAGGTATGAAGTGATTGGGATAATGTGGCATTTCAAGAATTACTGTTTCCTCTTTAAGTGACCTCATGCTGCACAAGAAAAAGACTTGCATTTCTATTGCACCTTTCACGACCACCAGACGTCCCAAAGCGCTTTACAGCCAATGAAGTACTTTTTGAAGTGGCGTCACTGTTGTAATGTGGGAAACGTGGCAACCAATTTTGCGCACAGCAAGCTCCCACAAACCGCAATGCGATAATGACCAGATAATATGATGTTGATTGAGGGATAAATATTGGCCAGGACACTGGGGGAGAACTCCCCTGCTCTATTCAAAATAGCGCCGTGGGATCTTTTACGTCAACCTGAAAGAGCTAGACAGGGCCTCGGTTTAACGACTCGTCCGAAAGACGAGATAAGTAAGATGGGACGCAGAGGACAAATGATTGTGAGCATAGCAAAGATGCTCTGTAAGCAACTGCTCTGACGTATAGGAGATGTTGACTCACCCTTGATTTTTTTGATGTCTGTGGGAGGTGCCTGGCTTGTAACGATGTAGCAATCAGAAAAAAGGTGGGTGCAGATGGAATGATCATTCGCATTGGCACTATGAATTTATAGAATCTTTTCACCTGTGCAATAAGAGTTGGGATTGATTCCAGCACTCATTGTCTAGGCTCCCACATAACTAATAGCCACAAGGTACTGCAGGATGAAAAGTGCCCATGAAATTGCAACCCCTCCCCCCCCCCCCCCTCCCCCAAGCATGAGTCAACACCTAGATCCATAGAATTTTACAGCATAGAAGGAGCCCATCCCTGAAAGAGGTAACTACTTGGTGGCATTCATTGGAATATACGATACGAACAGGAGGAGGCCATTCAGCCCCTCGAGCTTGTCCTGCCATTCAATTCGATCACGGCTGATCTGTATCTTAACTCCATCCACCCGCCTGGTTCCATAAACCCTTTATACCCTGGCCTAACGAAAATCTATCAATTTTAGTTTTGAAATGTTCAATTGACCCCCGGCCTCAACAGCTTTTTGGGGGAAGGGAGTTCCAGATTTCCGCTCCCCTTTGTGTGAAGAAGTGCTTCCTGACATCACCCCTGAACGGCCTGGCTCTAATGTTAAAGTTATGGCCCCTTGTTCTAGACTCCCCCCACCAGAGGAAATTCTCTATCTCCCCTATCAAATCCTCTAATCGTCTTAAACACCTCAACTAAATTATCCCTTAATCTTCTATACATAAAGGAATACAAGCCTAGCCTAGTTTCTGCAACCTGTCCATATAATTTTAACCCCGGTATCACTCTGCTGAATCTGCGCTGCACCCCCTCCAATACCAGTATACCCATCCTGAGGTGCGGTGTCCAGAACTGAACACAGTCACTCCAGGTGGGGTCTAACCAGAGCTTTATATAACTGGAGCAATTCACCTGCTCGCTCCCCATACCCTTTTTTATTTTTTGTTCAGTAGAGTAAGGCAATTGAAAAAAGAAGTTAGAATTTCATTCTTCAGGTGCCATCTGGGTCTCCTACTTGATCACTGTCTAATTGGCTCGATCCTTTCCTATAATGCCAGATGAATACACTGCGGTATGTGCAGGTAAGGTGTCCTTTTAAGGTAAAAAACCTCACAAAGATAAATCCGTTCCCCTGCTTTGGCATCCAACTTGTACATCTGCCAAGCTACATTACTGGTCTGGATTGAAGAGGCTTAAATTTGAATAACTGCAGCTACTGAATCCTGTTTGGGCAGAAATGCGGTCATGTGCCTTTTAAGTACATTCTCGGTTATTGCAAATTAGTTAATCCACAAGTGTTAAATCCGTGAATCTTGATGTATGGTGTCCTTCAATAAATAGACAGAGACTGCAGAGGAACAATCAACGGTGTTTACTGGATGAGGGTTACTCTAAAACTAACAGTGCAGATCCCTACTCAGGGTTTATATACAGGTGTGGTCACTGCCGGTACTACACTATACAGGAGCTGTAAAAAGTAGTTCTCCCCTTAAAGGTACATACACTACAATTCCTCCCCTTTTAGATTAACAGTACCATAACATTCATTTAACAATTAACACTTTTAACATGCAACATTAACTGCAAATAGTCCATTTATAAATTCAGTCTTTGGGGCGGCTTCCTGATCCTTTCTGGATAGCGCCTTTCCTGAGTGTCTTGCTCTTGGTGCAGAGGCGATTCTGGCCCCCTGTCGTCGGTTGGTTCATCAGCTTCCGATGCTACTGTTTCTGGGGTAGATGCTACCTGTATGTCGGGTTCATCACCAGGTACGCGAGACGTGGGGTTGACTCGTTCCTGTGACTCTAGGATCTGGTCGACATGGCGTCTCACCATGTTCTCCCCAACATCCACTGTGTACATTAGTGGCCCCTGCCGTGTGCATATCATTCCTGGTTGCCATTTCTCTGTTCGGTAGTCGCGGGCCAAGACTGGTTGCCCTACATTGAAGCTCCTTGTCGGCTTCTCATTGATGTGCTGGAATTGCCTATTCTCAACATCTCTTCGTACATTTGGTCTGAGCAAATCCAGACGAGATCGCAACCTTCGGTTAAAGAACATCATGGCCGGGGTCTGGTTGGTGTCTGCATGTGTCGCATTTCTGTAGGCTAACAGGAAATTGTCCACCTTATGCTGCAGTGGAATGTCGTCATCGCACATGGCCCTTACTGCCTTTTTAAAGGTTTGTACGAACCTCTCAGCCAATCCATTTGTGGCTGGATGATACGGGGTGGATGTGTAATGCCTTACCCCATTCCTTTTCATAAATTTCCGAAACTCTTCGGACACAAACTGTGGTCCGTTATCAGAGCAAATCTGCTCTGGCAAGCCGTTCCTGGCAAATATGGTCCGTAGGACTGCAATCGTTTTCTCCGTGGTGGTGGAGGACATTTTGATCACCTCAGGCCACTTCGAATGAGCATCCACTGCTATTAACAACATTGAGTCCATGAATGGACCAGCAAAATCAATATGCACCCGTTGCCATGGAGAGGAGGGCCACTCCCATGGGTGTAGAGGGGCATGTGGTGGTGCATTTTGGACCTTCTGGCATCCTGAGCAGCTCTTTGTCAGGTCCTCGATTTGCTGATTGATCCCCGGCCACCACACATAAGCCCTAGCAAGGCTTTTCATTTTCACCCCTCCCAGATGGCTTTCGTGAAGCTCATTGAGCACTCTCTCCCTTAACTTGGGTGTAATTAACACTCGGGATCCACACATCAAGGTCTCCTGGCATACTGACAGCTGTTCTCTTCTGGATGAGAATGCTGGCAACAGTGAGTCGCCATGTGTTGGCCATCCCTTCACCGTCAAGTCATATACCCGAGACAGTGTCGGGTCATTTCGGGTCTCCTTCTCTATATCCGCGTTAGTTACTGGCAAGCGTTCAATTATAGTCGAATAAAATATTTCGACAGGGTCCACTGCTGGTGCTTCCTCCGCAGTAGGCAGTGGCAGGCGTGATAGCCCATCAGCGTTTCCATGCTGTTTCGTGCCCTTATACTCTATTTCATATTGGTTCGCCCCTAGAAAAAGGGACCATCTTTGTAGCCGTTGCGCAGTCATCACCGGAACACCCTTCTTTGGATTAAAGATGGAGACAAGTGGTTGGTGGTCAGTCAGCAAGGTGCACTTCTGCCCGTGCAGATAGTGGTTGAACTTTTTCACTCCCCACACTAGGCTGAGGGCCTCCCTGTCAATCTGGGCGTAGTTACGCTCGGCTGAGGTTAGTGACCGAGACACAAAGGCTACTGGCCTCTCCGAGCCGTCTGGGAATTTGTGCGACAGCACCGCTCCAATACCATAGGGTGATGCATCACACGCCAACCGAATTGGTAGAGCTGGGTTGAAATGAGCCAACACCTCTTTTGATGTGATCAATTCTTTGCACTTCTGGAAAGCTCATTTACATTCGTCATTCCACTTCCATGGTACCCCCGTTTGCAGTAGGGTGTTCAGTGGGTGTAGTACTGTAGACAAATTCGGCAAGAACTTATGGTAGTAGTTCACCAGCCCGAGGAACGACCTCAGTTGTGACACATTTTCCGGTGCTGGAGCCTTGACTACTGCCTCAATCTTTTCAGGGGACTTATGTAACCCCTCTTCATCAATAACGTGGCCACAATATGAGATCTGCTTCTGGAAAAACTCGCATTTGTGGCGATTAGCTCGGAGCCCATATTCCTTCAATCTAGTGAGCACCTGCTCCAGGTTGGCGAGATGATCACTGTTATTTTCGCCCGTGACCAGGATGTCGTCCATATAACACTGGGTCCCTGGAATCCCTTGCAGGACTTGATCCATTGCCCTTTGCCAAATAGCCGGAGCTGATGCTACCTCGAACACCAGCCGGTTGTATTGGTAGAGACCTTTATGAGTGTTGATCATGAGGTACTGTTTCGAGGCTTCTTCTACCTCCATTTGCAGGTACGCCTGGGCCAGATCAATCTTAGTGAAGCGTTTTCCTCCAGATAGCGAGGCGAAAATATCTTCAATCCGCAGAAGCGGATATTGTACCGTGTGAAGGACTGGGTTCACTGTCACCTTAAACTCCCCACAGATGCGAACCTTCTTTGGTTCCCCAGGCGTATTACTCAACAACCTCTTCATTACAGGAACGATGGGTGTAGCCCACTCGCTCCAGTCCACTTTGGACAGTACTCCAGAACGTTCCAACCCTTCCAGCTCTGCTTCGACGGCTGGACGGATCGCATAAGGCACCGGTCTGGCCTTTAAAAACTTTGGGCTTGCATTTTCCTCTATTTTGATCGTCGCCGTTATGCCTTTTAGTGTTCCGAGTCCCTCCTGGAACACTTCTTGTGCGTCAGTTAGCATTTTTGACAGTCGTCCAGGTGTGACGACGTCATCTTTTTTGGCATCTACAGTCAGTGCTTGTATGGAATGCCAATCTAGCTGTATCTTCCGGATCCATTCACGTCCTAGTAGTGGTGGTCCTCCATCTGGCAATACATATAGGTCCATTTTTGGTGTTTCCTTGCCGTTATATATAACGTTCACCCTTATTTTTCCTTTGGGGTAGACTTTTTGCCCCGTGTACGTCTTCAAGACAATCTCTGTATCTCTCAAGGGTATATGTGAGAATAGCCGCTTGTAGTCCCTTCGGTTTATGACTGTTAGGGCTGATCCTGTGTCCAATTCCATTTTCACTTGGACTCCGTCTATCTTGAGCGTGACCCAGATAGTTTGGTGATCCTCCATTTTGATTACATTATGTAGTTTCAGACAACCCAGCTCCTTGCTTCCGGAGTCTGTATCACTTTTCTGTTCGTCTGAACTTCTCTCCGTCACCTTATGTACCTTTTTGTACTTCTCCTGTGGAGATTTCTTGCTGCTGGTTTTCTTTCCCGACCTGTAGACTCTTGCTATGTGTCCTACTTTTCCACACTGTCTGCACACTTGGTCCTTGAACCAACAATCCTTATGGCCGTGTGTTGTTCTGCCGCAGCGATAACACTTCACTGCTCCACATGACATTTCATTTGTGCCATATTCTTGCGGTCTCCGTTGTATCTCTGCAGCGCCCCGTGCGGCTGCTTCGTGTGATACTGCCATGCTGAAAGCCTTGTCCAGCGTAAGATCCTTTTCTCTTACACCGTCGACGCTGCTCGGCCTTCCCCTGTGCCGTCGGTCGGCTCCAGCCGCCGCTGTGCGGGAAGGGTCGGCGCCGTACCTGCTGCCAGCCCGTCTCGCTGGAGTCTCCGCAGGATGGTCAACGCCCGTGCCCCTGGAATCGGCCTTCTTCTGCATAGTTGCAGGTAGGTTCGAATCGACTAGTCGCCAATGTTAAATCCGTGAATCTTGATGTATGGTGGCCTTCAATAAATAGACAGAGACTGCAGAGGAACAATCAACGGTGTTTACTGGATGAGGGTTACTCTGAAACTAACAGTACAGATCCCTACTCAGGGTTTATATACAGGTGTGGTCACTGCCGGTACTACAGTATACAGGAGCTGTAAAAAGTAGTTCTCCCCTTAAAGGTACATACACTACAACAAGGTCCCCGGCTCTCTCTCAATTTTAAAATTATTCTGATCAGTTTACTTTTTGTTTTACCATTTTCAACAGTTGGTTTACAGTTGCCTCCTTTTCCCATTCTAACTGCATTGAACAGGTTAATCGAGATTAATGTTAAGAGGGATTAAAAATCGGAAAATGCTGGAAATGCTCAGCCGGTCAGGCCAGCATCTGTGGAGAGGGAAAGAGTTAACTTTTCAGGTCTGTGAATTGACCTGAAACGTTAACGCTGTTTCTCTCTCCACAGATGCTGGCCTGACCTGCCGAGTAGTTCCAGCGTTTTCCGTTTTTATTTCAGGTTTCCAGCATCCGCAGTATTTTGTTTTTGAGATTTGGGTGTCCTTGTGCACCAGTCGCTGAAGATAAGCATGCAGGTGCAGCAGGCAGTTAAGAAGGCAAATGGTATGTTGACCTTCGTAGCGTGAGGGTTCGAGTACAGGAACAAGTATGTCTTGCTGCAGTTGTACAGGGCCTTGGTGAGACCACACCTTGAGTATTGTGTGCAGTTTTGGTCGCCTTATCTGAGGAAGGATGTTCTTGCCATGGAGGGAGTGCACCAAAATTTCACCAGACTGATACCAGGGATGGCAGGAATGACGTATGAGGAGAGATTGGGTCGATTGGGCTTCTACTCGCTGGAGTTTAGAAGAATGAGAGGGGATCTCATTGAAACTTATAAAATTCTAACAGGACTGGACAGACTGGATGCAGGAAGGATGTTCCTGATGGCCGCAGAGTCCAGAACCAGGGGTCACAGTCTAAGGATAAGGGGTAAGCCATTTAGGACAGAGATAAGGAGGAATTTCTTCACCCAGAGAGTGGTGAACCTGTGGAATTCTCTACCACAGAAGGCAGTGGAGGCCAATTCATTAAATATATTCAAGAAGGAGTTGGATATATTTCTTAAGGCTAAAGGGATCAAGGGATATGGGGAGAAGGCAGGGACAGGGTACTGAATTTGGATGATCAGCCATGATCTCATTGAATGGCGGAGCAGGCTTGAGGGACCGAATGGCCTACTCCTGCTCCTATCTTCTATGTTTCTATGAATTATAAGAGGGAGTTCCTCAGGCATTCGGTGGGAAAGTTAGCTGAGTAAAATGGGTAGTGAAATGCGTTTTTTGAACTCTGCAACTGGCCAGATGAACCAATAGGGCCTTTTCCTATCCTATACATCCCTAGGTTCCTCAGTCAGCGAGAAATCTGTCATATTGTGGTTTTAAATCCCTTTCCATGGATGGATGGCAACGTAACTCATTTAAGCAACACTTATAACTCCTGCCTGGAATGTTCCCTCCACGTTATACCAAAATGGTTATACAGGTACTGAAGGACATTTATATACTTTTTATTGACAGGGCCCCTGATAAATGATTTGTTATGACAGGGAGATTATTGTATCCAAGTGGCAACCTGCAGCAGTTATTTACACTTGTATTGCAGTGTGGTTCAAGTATTGTCTTATTAAATACAGAATTTTGGCTTGCTCATTTCATTAACATCAGTGGAGCGCAATGTACTTTAGTGTGTGATTTACTGTCTGCTCATAATTTCTGCTAAGTCGCTGTGCTTGTGGTAGAGAAACTTCATACAGAACAGTGTTTACTGTGCTTTAATTACATTGTGCCGTGAAGCAGCGAACATTTCCGTTCCCAATAAATGTCATCACCACAGGAACGTTGGAACAGGAGGAGGCCATTCAGCCCCTCGAGCCTGCTCCGCCATTCAATTAGATCGTGGCCGATCTGCATCTTGACTCCATTTGAAATTTTCAAGTGGCCCGCCAGCCTCGACAGCTTTTTGGGGGGGGGGGGGGGGGGGGGAAGAGTTCCAGATGCCCACTACCCTCTGTGCGAAGAAATGCTTCCTGACCCCTGAACGACCTAGCTCTAGTTTTAAGGTTATGTCCCCTTGTTCTGGACTCATCCCACCAGAGGGGAATAGGTTTTCTGTATCTAACCTAACAAATCCCTTTATCATTTTCAACATCTCGATCAGATCCCCCAACCCCCAGCCTTCTAAACACATGGAATGCTAGCCAGGTTTATACAATCGGGCCTCGTAATTTAACCCTTTAAGCCCCAGTATCATTCTGGTGGATCTGGGCTACAATTAATAAAGGGACAGTGAAAATGGTCTGCAAGCCAATTCCTGCCATTGTGTTTATTTTTAATTTTTGATGGACAGTTTCTGTCTCCAAAGGAAGTGCAGACTGGGAATAAATATGTCTGCTGCTAGTGATTCTACTGCTACTTCCATAGTGCAGTTGTAAACTGGAATCCTACGGAGCCTGAAGTACCCAAGATTGCACAGTTGGCTGCCCGTTTCACACCCCACCTTATTTTAATTTCCATTGAAGTCAATTAATAGTAAAGTAGTTCGGCGTGTAAAACAGGTGGCTGACCCGAACCTGCCTGTTTCCCGCCCAGTGGGTCGGGTTAAAATTACCCCCTAAGAAACTTGAAATGACTCTTTGTGTTGGACTCGAACTGGTTACAGTATTGTGAAAGTTAAGCAATTTCTTACTATGTAATCTGCAGATCGATTTTTTGTTGTTGTTTGTTTTTGCTTCTGCGCAATCTTACTTCGCAATAAATCTGATTGATAGTTTTAGCCTGATCTGCGTGGTAAACACCACACTGCCAGACCATCAGTTTAGAGAGATCTAGAGCCCATGGTGGGTAGGCTGTCTTATCGTTGGTGCATACCCCAACAGTAGAAGAGATCATTGTTCACCCCATACCAATGCTATCTCAGATATTTTGCGCAGTCGGTAAAGATTTGGTTCCTCGGATGCATGGGCGTGTCTATGAAAGTTGACTTTTTTGCATTTAGCATGGGGTACGAACCATTGGGAAGGAGCCTGAGTTGTAACCTCCTATGAGGTTGAACTGTATTGGCACCTTACAACTCATCATCACCATCAGCAGAGGCACGAGGACAGAGTAAGCATTTTAATTATGAGATTCAATGCTTGGTTAATGTGCATATTTAAGAATTGCTGAGTTTAAATTATTTCAGAAATTTGGGCAGCTCATGTTGAATCATGATGATGCACAGGCACACTGGGCCGAATGGCCTCCGTCTATGCTGTAAGACTGCACGATCACTGAAGTAACGCTGCACTTCATACTCAATCCTCAACACCCTGGAGCACTTTTTACCGTAAGACCAAAGTCGGATGCTGCTATTCATCTATCTCTCCAGACACCAATGATGCCATAAAAATCTGTAAATCAAGTGGAGGATGAAGGTTGCAGGGCTGTAAGTGGCCTGTGTAAATTGAAGGATGAGAGGGAATATGGAATCCAACCAATCACCACTTCTTCTGTACTGATTTCAAGGACACTTAATGGAAAGTCTTCGTCGCTGTTGATTCTAACACTGGAATTCAACTTTTGTGTTCACTTCTAGCTGAATCCAGGTTGATCGAAGTCCTGTTCACCTATCGCCCCTGTGCTCGCTAAACTACATTGGCTTCCGGTCCAGCAATGCCTCTTTTATAAAAAATTTAAATTTTTTTTTTTTTTTAATTCTCATCTTTGTTTTCAAATCCTTCCATGTCCTCGCCCCTCCCTATCTCTGTAACCTCCTTCAGCCCTATAACCCTCCGAGATTTCTGCGCTCCTCCAACTCTGGCCTCTTGCACATCCCCGACTTTAATCGCTCCACCACTGGCGGCCCTGCCTTCAGCTGCCTGGGCCCTAAAACTCTGGAATTCCCTCCCTAAACCTCTCCGTCTCTCTACCTCTCTTTCCTCCTTTTATGACCCTCCTTAAAACCTACCATGTCTTAATATCTCCTTGGGTGCCTTGTTGTCAAGTTTTGTTTGATGGATGTTTTACTACATTAACGGCGCTATGTAAATGCAAGTTATTGTTGTTATGGGGGACTTCAGTTATGTGGAGAGATTAGAGAAGCTAGGATTGTTCTCCTTAGAGCAGAGAAGGTTAAGGGGAGATTTAATACAGGTGTTCAACATTGTGAATGATTTTGAGTAAAAAAAAGAGACCTGCATATATATGAAGCGCATTGGCAAGTTTTACTATGTTAAAGGCACTATAAAAATTCAAGTTGTTGTTGTTGTTCATGTTGAAACTTCAAGTTGCATTCAACGGCCATGATTGGTATCCAGGACTGAGAAAGATATCAATCGCTGCTCACCTTAGCTGGCAGCCATGCAAGTGGTTCTTTTCCAGCGAGGAAAGTTATTATGGCAGCCTGCACGAGGATGTATTTAGACTGGAATAAATGTGACTGGTTCACAGGGAGAAAAAATATTAATGGACTAAAATCTTCATGAAAAAGTGTTTGGGGAAGAAAAAACCCTGATATTTAATGTGCAATTGAACGAGAATCATAGAATTGGTTACTGCACAGTAGGAGGCCATTCGGCCCATCGAGTCCATGCCGGCTCTCTGCAAGTGTACTTCAGCTAGTCCCACTCCCTTTCTCCGTAGCCCTGCAATTTTTTTTCTTTCAGGTACTTATCCAATTCCCTTTTGAAAGCCACGCAGCGAGTGGTGATGACCTGGAGCTCGCTGCCGACGGAAGTGGTGGATGCGAAGACTGTGTTTTCAAGGGAATTGGATAAGTACCTGAAAGAAAAGAAATTGCAGGGCTACGGGGATAGAGTGGGGGAATGGGACTGATTGGATTGCTCTACAGAGAGCCGGCACGGACTCAATGGGCCAAATGGCCTCCTTCTGTGCCGTTATGACTCTATGACACTATGGCCTAGAAATTCAGTTGGGCGCACCAGCCGTTAGCGCCTTAGGAGGAGTAGCTCTCGAGCGCTAGGCGCTTAGCGCCCGGGTGCAGCGTGATCTGCGCCTCGCCCCAACTTCAGTACACATTTAGCGCCGGCGCAAAGTCTTAGCGCACGCCCTGTTGTGCGCGCAGATCATGACGTCATTTCGTCGTGCAACGCCCTTTGTGCGCCCCAAACCGGAACTTCACTCGCGCCGGCCCATTGTGCGCCGGGCAGCCCTAACGACTGTGAAGTGGAACGGTACACAGCCGATGCGGGCCGCGGGGAGTGCAAATTAAAGGGCCCTCCTGTACTAGAAATGGTACGGCTGGCTGGCTGGCAGGAGGATAGCGAGGAGGATAGCGCTCGGGCTTTACCGCCCCAGACGTGGCTACAATGATTTTCTAGGCCTATGAGTCTGCCTCCACCACCCTTTCACGCAATCCAGTCCAGAATGTGGCTGCTGAGCAAACTCCCGAAGTGCTTCCTACATTGCGTACACAATCCTGTGGTTGGCTGATGTCCAGTGTGTTGCTCACAAGGGAAAATAAAAACAGAATGGCCTCTGTCTTCTTGCTATTTCCTCTGTCTCACTCACTCGTTCCTCGTTCCTACCTTCATTTTTTTTCTGTGACCTCCACTCGCTCCCTGTCAACGACACTTGCATACGTTCCCATTATGGTGTCTGCTCCTCTATTTGTCTCCCAATTCTTTTCTGAGTCTGTCTCGTCTTTAGTGTGTAAATCTCCCCATTACAGGAAACTCTTTTTTATCCGGCACCGACGGGACCGGCGTGGTGCCGGTTGATCAAAAAGTCCGGATTACAGAGAGGTATACTTACTAAGGTACGAGAGCCCCGTACACGGCCACAGATCCAGGCGTCCCTGTTGCATGGCAACAGGTGCAGGAACCCCGGTTACACGGCCACAGATCCAGGAGTCCCTGTTGCATGGCAACAGGTGCAGGAACCCCGGTTACACGGCCACAGATCCAGGAGTCCCTGTTGCATGGCAACAGGTGCAGGAACCCCGCTTACACGGCCACAGATCCAGGAGTCCCTGTTGCATGGCAACAGGTGCAGGAACCCCGGTTACACGGCCACAGATCCAGGAGTCCCTGTTGCATGGCAACAGGTGCAGGAACCCCGGTTACACGGCCACAGATCCAGGAGTCCCTGTTGCATGGCAACAGGTGCAGGAACCCCGCTTACACGGCCACAGATCCAGGAGTCCCTGTTGCATGGCAACAGGTGCAGGAACCCCGGTTACACGGCCACTAATGAAGTAAAACTTACCTGTACCTATTCCTGAATTTTGCCACTTGGGAGAGATTTCTGGTTACTGTATTTGGATGCCAGTAAAAAGAGAGTTTCCTGTACCATGTTCCTCTGTCTGTGTGTCTCCCTACATTACAACAGTGACTACACTTCAAAAGAGTACTTCATTGGCTGTAAAGCACGCTGGGACATCCGGTGGTCATGACAGACGCTATAGAAATGTCTGTCTGTCTGTGTTTCCCAATCACGTGTATATTTCGTGCACATCTTTCTATACTAATATACCAAGGGTCTGAGTGTACCTGGGGTGGAAACTGAGTTCTGTGAACACCTCAGGGAGGGCTACAGTCTGTGTGCATTTGGACGCATGGAAGCACTTGGTTGGGGGTCTGATAACACTTGTGGGTCGGTGGCCTGAAAGTTCTCTGAGGTCTGGGAGTCCTCCTGGTTGAAGGGCTCGTATTTGGCAGCAGGGCAGACCGGAATCTGGGAGCAATGGGATCAGATAGAATTGGTCTGGGAGCAATCAAAGTGTTAGAATTGCTGCAAGAAGCTAGATGTATTAGGGGGTGGGGGGTGGAGGGGGTGGTGTGAACATGTATGGGAGCTGGGATCTCTGAGTACTCTGGTTGGTTTGGGGGTCTTGGAGCACTTGGCTCTTTGAATACAGGGAGCACTGAGGGGACTGGGATCTGGATGCACTTTGGGAGGGCTGCAGTCTGGGAGCACTCAGCAAGTTCTGGGGTTTGAGCGCAGTTGAGTGGTGTTGGAGCACAAGGCACCGGGGTCTGGAAGCACCCCTAGGGTGGGGGGTCTGGAAATACAGGGGTTCTGGGAGCACTTGGGGGTGGGGGTGGGAGAAAGTCTGAAGCTGGGAGCGCTGAAGCCAAAGCACATCCGAGCCTCCTGTAATGGAGACACCAGCTGCAGCCATGCCGAGAGCAGAAAATTGGCTGGCTGGGATTAGAGCATAATTGCAGAAACTCGAATGCATACATGGGAAAAGAAGAGGAAAGTGTAAGGGTCACTCTCTAGTCACACTTGTGTGGAGCCCTGAAAAATATTGTGACGCAATGGCCAGATGAAAGATCCAAGCTCCTGGAATTACATAAAAATGACGGCACAGAAAGCAGGCCATTCGGCCCAACTGGTCCATGCCAGTGTTGTTGCTCCACACGAGCCTCCTCCCACCCTACTTCATCTCACATAGAAGATGAGGCAAACCTGAGACTCTATATATTAAAGGCGCTATATAAATGCCAGTTGTTGTTGAGGCTCCTGTGAGAGAGAACAGGCCTGTTTGTGGGGGGGGAAAGTTTTTTTTTTACGTATTAGAATTCAATTCAATTCAATTCAATTTTATTTGTCATTGTGCAGTACACACGTCTGCTGCATATATGAAATGTTGATTTTTACGAGTCCTCCCAACATTGGAATAAATATGGCATAACAATGATAAAATACTAATAGAAATACAGTAATAATAAATAAAACAACAGTAATAAATTATACCTTCATGAGTCTTATGGCCTGGGGGTAGAAGCTGTTTCGAAACCTGCTGGTACAAGACCGTATGCTTCGGTATCTCTTACCGGACGGGAGCAGGGCGAAGAGGTTGTGGCTGGGGTGGCTCGAGTCTTTGATGATTCTCAGGGCCTTCCCCCGGCACCTCTCGGGGTAGATATCCTGCACAGCAGGTAGTTTAATTCCTATAGTATGTTGTGCAGCTTTCACCACCATCTGTAGAGCCTTGCGGTCTGTGGCAGTGCAGTTGCCATACCAGGCAGTGATGCAGCCGGACAGGATACTCTCGATGGTGCACCGGTAGAAGTTGGTGAGAATCTGGGGGGCTATTCCAAATTTCAAAAGCAGGTGGAATGCCTGAGTTTATTGTTGAGTGTTCTGGTTTCTTTTCAGAAATATTGAAATTTTTATATATTTATTATTTAACTATAAGTTTGTTTTTGCGGGGGGATATATATCGCCTACTGGAGGGAGGTGAGGAAAGAAAAGTGGGATCGAGGTTAGAAAATCTGAACACAGTACAGAGCGGACACCTCTGTGGAAGAAGAGTAACGGAGGAAGAAGACTGATGTGGGCACAACTGGAATTAACGTAATGTTAGGAGTAAGGGCAAGACTCTTCCTGAAGTATAAAAGTTCCAGGTGGCACGGTGACCCGCGAAAAATATAAACACAAGGTAAGGAAAGTTACTAAACCAGTCATGAGAGTTAAAACAGAAAATGAAGTTGGAATAGTACGGAATTTTAAAATTAATATCATGCATATTTACAGCAAGCAGGTGAAAAGGGGCCATTGAAAGATTAGAAAAGTGAAGCAGGTAACCAAGGCATAACAAATATATTAACTGCAGTCTTCTTTTCTGTGTTAGAATCATAGAATGGTTACAGCACGGGAGGAGGTCATTCGGCCCGTCGAGCCCGTGCCGGCTCTCTGCAAGAGCACCTCAGCTAGTCCCACTCCCCCGCCCTTTCTCCGTAGCCCTGCAATTTTTTTCCTTCAGATACTTATCCAACTCCCTTTTGAAAGCCGTGATTGAATCTGCCTCCACCGCCCTTTCAGGCAGTGCGTTCCAGATCCGAACCACGGAGCAGGCCTTGGTCAATCTCCTCAACATGGAAGATGAATTTCCTGGGCATGAAGCTAAAAGAAATAGGAATTTCAGATAAAGCGGTAGCTGAGGAAGTTGATGGGAGATGAGGCACCAGACCAGGATGGCATGACACAATGCTGCTGGTCAAAAACTGAGCTGAACAAGAGGTAGCCTTTCATGTTAATATAGGTGGTGAGACCTTGGGCACCCTGCCATGCTGTAAAGTTGCAATGCCCTGGCGTGCTTTTGCCAGTTGTCCTTGGGAAGTGGATAACTTTGTCATCAGCAAACTTGGATATATGGGCCTAAAAATTCGGGCGCCAAGCTCGCCTGGGCGCCAGAAGTCCCACCCCGGAAGGAGCCGGGAGCGCCAGCGGGATATTCAGTTTGAGCGCCCCAAATGGAAGCGGGGCGCTGCTCAAGGCGCCCCGCATCCCTCTTGGGGCGCTGAAACTGAATATTGCAGCGCAACGTGCCGCAGCGCCACACGCTGCGGCACAGCACGCTGCGGTACTGCAGGCCTTCCTCCCCTTAAAGGGGAGGAGCCTGCACCAGCGTGATCTCCGATTGCGAGTGCTGGCAAAAGAGCCCGGCACCGAGGAGTGGTGTCGCGCTCTCGGGACACAGCCGGTACTGCCCGGGGGGGCGGGGGGGGGTGCCTTTCATGACCTCCCAAAGCGCTTTACAGCCAATGAAGTACTTTTTGAAGTGTAGTCACTGTTGTAATGTAGGAAACACGGCAGCCAATTTGCACACAGCAAGCTCCCACAAACAGCAATATGATAATTGTGGTAAACCACTTTTATCGTTCATTATCGTTACACTATAGTTATCACTGTTGTATTGTTATCACCGTTCTCACTGTTGTATCACTATACGAGGTCGCCTCTTGTCGCGCTGTTATACCTGGGCTGACCACCTCCGACTCCGCCCATGGCTCCACCTACCTGCCCAGGTATAAAGGTAGTCGACTGGCTGGTATTCCTCCTTGTTGGACCCGATCACCCACGAGGGTGGGCTCTGTTATTTAGTCAATAAAAACCTTTAGTTACGTTCCTAACTCGTCGCTTTTTATTGGACGAATTGATAGGTATATCAATTTTATTGACTAAATTTTAAAGATGTTTGCTACTGACCAGCCAGAAGCCCTCCCAGAAGCACAGCCACAGCAGCCTTCAGACACCGGGCTACACCAGCCACGCCAGCCGGCTTGGCTGCAAGCCCTCAAACCACCGTACCTGGATCTAAACCCACAGGCAGCAAACTCAGCCCTCAACTTCAAACACTGGCTGGACTGCTTCGAATCCTACCTGGAAGAATCCGGCGTCCCGCAGAGATCCAAACTAAGACTTCTGAACGCCCAAGCGAGCCCGAGAGTATACGCACTCATCCAGGACACGACTACATACGAGGCCGCTATCAACCTACTGAAACAGCAGTACCGGAGCCCGGTAAATTACATGTACACCAGGCACCTCTTAAGATCCCGCCCGCAACAGCCAGGAGAGTCTGTAGCTGAATTTTTACGGGCGCTAAGAGCACTCGGCAGGAACTGTGACTTTAAAGCGGTGACGGCTGTTGAAAATACGGAAGATAATATCCGCGATGCCTTTGTGAAAGGCCTACGGTCCGACTACTCACGGCAAAGACTGCTTGAAGCTAAAGACCTCGACCTGGACAAAGCTGAAGCCCTCGCTCTCTCCCTGGAGGTGGCCCATCAGGACCAGGAGGCGTTTTCCAGGTACTGCTCGCGACCCTGGGACTCGGGCCTGACCCCTACCGCAATACCCTTCGCAGCGCCGCCCCCGGGACCTACCTCAGCGTCGGCGTCCCGGACCCGACCGGGCCCGCCACCCCCGGTACCGGCTCCGACATCGGGCACCCGCGATCAGGCCGCCGGCTGCTTCTTTTGCGGCCAGGAGAAGCACCCGAGGTCGCGCTGCCCAGCCAGGAACTCTACCTGCTCAACCTGCAGGAAGAAAGGCCACTTCTCTAAGGCCTGCAGGAGCAGATCTTCAGAGGCCAGCAGTGCCTCATGCGAACTGTGGGGGCGGCCATCTTCTTTCACGGCAACTGAGGCCAGCATCCCCACACGTGAGTCATGGGGGCGGCCATCTTTGATCAAGGCAACCGACCCCAATAGTGCCTCATGTGAGTTATGGGGGCAGCCATCTTCTCCGCCATTTTGTCCTACCTCGTGGGAGACGCCATTTTACCCACCACGCCCGACTGCCACCGAGCCCCCGGACCTGACGACCGCCTCGCCCGCAGACGACAACGACTCGCTTACCTACACACTAGCCTCCGTCACTCTGGATCAAGCCCGCCCACACCACCTGTCCAAGTCGATGATGGACATCAAAGTAAACGGCCACGCCATGACCTGCCTGTTCGACAGCGGAAGCACGGAGAGCTTCATCCACCCAGACACGGTGAGCCACTACTCCCTCCCTGTCCTGCCAACGCGCAACCGAATCTCGATGGCATCGAGGTCCCACGCCACGGACATTAGCGGCTACTGTGCTGTGACCTTGTCGGTTAAGGGCACAGAGTATAAAAATTTTAAACTCCTCATCCTCCCCCAGCTCTGCGCTGCCGTCCTACTAGGGCTGGACTTCCAATCCCACCTCCAAAGTGTAACCCTAGCATACGGTGGACCCCTCCCCCCTCTCACAGTCGACAACCAGCGAATGTTAAACCGCCCACCGCGTAACACCTGCAGCCTATCCACCCTCAAGGTGCCGCCACCTTCCCTGTTCGCTAACCTCACCCCCGACTGCAAACCCGTCGCTACCAAGAGCAGGCGGTACAGCGCTGGGGACAGAGCTTTCATTAGCTCTGAGGTGCAGCGTCTCCTGAAGGAGGGCATCATCGAGGGGAGCAACAGCCCCTGGCGTGCCCAGGTCGTGGTCGTTAAGACCGGCGATAAAAATCGCCTGGTCATCGACTACAGCCAGACCATAAACAGATACACCCAGCTGGACGCATACCCCCTTCCCCGCATATCTGACACGGTCAATCAGATTGCACAATACCACGTATTCTCGACCATCGACCTTAAGTCGGCCTACCACCAGCTCTCTATCCACCCCGAGGACCGCCAGTACACCGCCTTCGAGGCGAATGGGCGCCTATACCACTTCCTTAGGGTCCCCTTCGGTGTCACCAACGGGGTCTCGGTCTTCCAAAGGGAGATGGACCGGATGATTGACCAGAACGGACTGCAGGCCACATTCCCCTATCTAGATAACGTCACCATCTGCGGCCGCGACCGGCAGGACCACGACGTGAATCTGGAGAAATTCCTCCGTACAGCCCAACGGCTGAACCTCACCTACAATAAGGAGAAATGTGTGTTTAACACCTCGCGCCTTGCCATCCTTGGCTGTGTAGTAGAGAACGGACTCATCGGCCCCGACCCCGAAAGAATGCGTCCCCTCATGGAGCTACCCCTCCCCCACTGCCCTAAGGCACTTAAGAGAACCCTGGGGCTCTTCGCCTACTATGCCCAATGGGTGCCCAATTATGCGGACAAAGCCAGACCCCTCATGAAGTCCACATCCTTCCCCCTCACGGAGGAAGCGTGCGCGGCCTTCTCCCTCATCAAGGGAGACATAGCCAAGGCCACAATGCACGCAGTGGATGAGTCCATCCCCTTCCAAGTGGAGAGCGATGCATCCGACTTCGCCCTAGCCGCTACCCTTAACCAGGAGGGGAGGCCGGTGGCCTTCTTCTCGAGGACCCTACAGGGCCCCGAGATCCGACACTCGTCGGTCGAGAAGGAAGCCCAGGCAATTGTGGAGGCGGTACGGCGCTGGAGGCATTACCTGGCAGGCAAACGATTTACCCTCCTCACCGACCAACGTTCGGTTGCTTTCATGTTTAATAACAAGCTGAGGGGCAAAATCAAGAATGACAAGATCTTGAGGTGGAGAATCGAGCTATCCACCTACGATTATGATATCTTGTACCGGCCAGGTAAGCTGAACGAACCCCCTGATGCTCTTTCACGAATTACATGCGCCAGCGCGCATATTGATAGACTTCAGACCCTCCACAACGACCTCTGCCACCCCAGGGTCACCAGACTTTACCATTTCATTAAGGCCCGCAACCTGACCTACTCCATCGAGGAGGTCAGGACCATGACCAGGGACTGCCAGACCTGCGCCGAGTGCAAACCGCACTTCTATAGGCCGGACAGAGCAAGCCTGATCAAGGCCACCCGCCCCTTCGAGCGCCTGAGCATCGACTTTAAGGGGCCCCAACCGTCATCTGACCGCAATGTGTACTTCCTCAACATTGTTGATGAGTACTCCCGTTTCCCTTTTGCCTTCCCCTGCCCAGACATGACCAGTACCACGGTCATCAAGTGCCTGAACGACCTCTTCGCCTTGTTCGGGTTCCCGAACTATATACATAGTGACCGGGGCTCCTCCTTCATGAGTGAGGAACTCCATCAGTTCCTACTAGCGAGAGGTATTGCAGCAAGTAGGACCACCAGCTACAACCCCCGAGGGAACGGCCAGGTGGAAAGAGAGAACGCGACGGTATGGAAGGCCGTCCTCTTAGCCTTAAAGTCTAAGGGCCTCCCAACCTCCCACTGGCAGGAAGTCCTCCCGACAGCGCTGCACTCCATCCGGTCACTACTTTGCACTGCCGTTAACGCCACCCCCCCATGAACGAATGTTTGTTTTTCCCAGGAAGTCGACTACGGGAACCACTCTACCAACCTGGCTGACCTCTCCGGGGCCCGTCTTGCTGCGAAAGCACGTGAGGGCCCATAAAACAGACCCCCTGGTCGAGAGGGTGAACCTCCTGCACGCCAACCCCCAGTACGCCTACGTGGCTTACCCAGACGGGCGGGAGGACACTGTCTCCTTACGAGACCCCGCACCCTCGGGCACTCCGGAGACACCACCTTTACCCCCCCCCCACCACCCCCCCAATTCCAGCCCAGGTAGACGGCATGCCGGAACCCCACGAGCCTTCGCCGACCACGCAGACACCAGCACTAACACCGGATAATGCAGCACCGCCGCTGCGACGATCGGAGAGGCTTACGAGGCCTCCGGACAGACTGACATACCAGAACTGGTAGTACACTTCACCCCGCCGGACTCAAATCTAAACAAGGGGTGAATGTGGTAAACCACTTTTATCGTTCACTATCGTTACACTATAGTTATCACTGTTGTATTATCACCGTTCTCACTGTTGTATCACTATACGAGGTCGCCTCTTGTCGCGCTGTTATACCTGGGCTGACCACCTCCGACTCCGCCCATGGCTCCACCTACCTGCCCAGGTATAAAGGTAGTCGACTGGCTGGTATTCCTCCTTGTTGGACCCGATCACCCACGAGGGTGGGCTCTGTTATTTAGTCAATAAAAACCTTTAGTTACGTTCCTAACTCGTCGCTTTTTATTGGACGAATTGATAGGTATATCAATAATGACCAAATAATCTGTTTTTATGATGTTGGTTGAGGAATAAATATTGGCCAGGACACCGGGGATAACTTCCCCTGCTCTTCTTCAAAATAGTGCCATGGGATCTTTTACATCCACCTGAGAGAGCAGACGGGGCCTCGGTTTAATGTCTCATCTGAAAGATGGCACCTCTGACAATGCAGCACTCCCCCAGCACCCTCTCTATTGACTTAGTAGGTCAGACGATCGCCAGCAAATTGGATTTTGTTTTGTATTAATGCATTAGATCGTTTTTGCCTTGATGTGTTTACTCTGGGATTTATATTGCTGACACATGGAACACGTCTCCCTCCAGTGATCTGCATTTCAGTGAACTGGAGAATGAACAGAGAGGATTTTTTTTTTTTTTTTTTTTTAAAAAGGGTTTAGCTGCAGGGTGTGGGAATGTGACCTTGGTCGAGGACAAACACACATGCTCTAATGGGGGAGAAACATCCTTTTAGATAATCACATGAAAGGCAAAAAGAGTGAAGGATGCTGCAGTTAATAAGAATGGTGGATTCCTTCGTCTACTGGCAGATACTCTACCTAAATGATCGGTAGGGTTTGGATCCTTGAGTTTGTTTCAAACATGAAGACGCTTGGATTCCACCAAACCAAGCTCACTCGCACTGCAAACATTTTCAGCTGCCCCAGAATTGATTTCTGCAACATGGCCGTTATTTATATTTTTGGTGAGGGTGTCGGGAATTTTCCATTTTTATGTGTTTTTTATTTCAGAGTTCTGTACTCATGGATCGCCATGGTGTAGGAAGTTATGATTCAGGGCGAAAAGAAAAAAATGAAAAGGTTTCAATTTAAGGCCCCCGATTTTCTGAAAGTGGCAACAATGACCTTGAGCTAGCTCCTGGCGCAGTCTCGCCTGTCTGTTTGGGTTGGCGACCCTCCAGGATTGCCCTGGAGTCTCCAGGAATTGTGGTTCAACCCCCAGGACACTGCTACGAGCAACCCAGGAGAAAAATCATTGGGGCATTTTTTTTTTTTTTAAAGTTTTTTTTTCATTTTCTTTGAATACTTTCATTTATTAATTATAAAAATATGGGAGATGGGGTGGGGGGGAAGACTGTTTAACGAACAGTCAAGATGAATCCAATCGGGTAACAAAGAGTCTGTTCTCTTTCCAGTTAGCGCGGGAAGGCAGTGCACTCAGAGGATGTGCGGGAGTGTGGGGGGGGGCGGTTTGAGGTGGGAGGTCATGTGATGATACTCCAGGAATACGGGCAACCAGAGTTGGCAACCCTACCTGTAGCGGCGGCTCAACCGGGCCAGATGTTCTGACAGGATTCCCTCCTCCCAATCGGAATCCACTACTGGCACGCGAAACGCTCGCCCAGATATCGTGCCCTGTCTCATCTAGTTGGCGAGTAGAACATCCAGTGAGGCAGCAACTCTTAGAGAAGGTGAAGTCGTGGTGGTGGCCGAAGAGTTGACTAATTGTTTGTCATAGTGCAGTGGGCAGTAACGTCGCGTTCGGTGCTGACGGCTTGGAGGCCGGAGGCTCGCCAAAGGAGAGTGAGTGGATCCTGTTTGTGGCTATAGGTCAGGCTCCAGTTGAAGTACAGGTGCGAGCTGCATGAAGGGGGGGGTCCACAGAATGAGCTACCCTGGTCTCTCATACCTGGCTCTAAATGCTGCACAATGATAGTACAAGTAGACTATCCTTTATCCGAACTTCCGAAAACCTCTAAAAACCCAAAGTTTTTTCGTTCAGCGTAAGTCGTGCGCACGACATGACCAGAGTGACGCACGACTTACGCTGAGCAGGGCAGAGGGTCACAGAGTTCCCTCCTGGGTAGGAGATTGCAGGCCGAGCCGGGCAGTGTGAAGGAGGTACCGGGAGAGTGAACCCAACAACAATACAGCGGCCGGTCCGATAGCTGCAGCAGCCCGTCCGATATTCTTTTCTCCCCCGACCCGCGACCCGTCCGATATTCTTTTCTCCCCCCCCCCCCCCCCACCCTACCCGACCCGACCCCCGACCCGTCCGATATTCTTTTCTCCCGACCCGACCCGAACCGCGGCCCGTCCGATATTCTTTTCACCCCCCCGACCTGAACCGCGGCCCGTCCGATATTCTTTTCACCCCCCCGACCTGAACCGCGGCCCGTCCGATATTCTTTTCTCCCCCCCCCCCCCCCACCCGACCTGATTTGCGGGCCAGCTTAGTAGGAGTCAGCCGATATCCAGCTTTCCAGAGAAGCAGGAAGGGGAATGAGACATGGAACAGTCGCAAGAGGTAGCCTGAACTTTTAAAATTTATATTAAATACAAATTTCCCAGTCTTATAATAATACCTTCTGAAATCCGAAAAATTCCGAAAACCGAAACTCAGCTGGTCCCAAGGCTTTCAGATAAGGGATAGTGTACCTGTACCATGTCTGCTTCAAGAATAATGTGCACAGGCACGCATAACGATATCCGAACTTCAATTGAGTGCAAATATTTTCTTTGCATGTGGGATTGATGGATGCCACCCATGTGGGCACCATATAATGCCCTGCAGTCAAGGAGACTCTGCCACCTCGTGAGATCTCTGCGTTTTTGCCCAGCTCATGCTTCCTTTCCATGTGGAAAGGTAATGAAGGTGTTGCCCCCTTACAAATGTCGACTCTGTCACTTGCTCGCTCCAGCGATCCGCCACGTCAGATGTCCCTCTGGTGGATTAGAAAGCTGCACGCTGTCCGAGGGAAGAACTGTCTCCCAGATGTTGTCTGCGCAACACGTTGGCAGCCCCCCTTGTGAAACCGAGGCAGGGAAGACATGTTGAGGTGGGCGTGGCGGGTCCAATAAAAGTGGATGCCAGGATGGTGATGGGTGCACTTTGGGCTGGATCTTGCTTGGAAAAATGACGGCGTGTTACTGACGCACGGCGCTATAAACATGTAAATTGGCCAGCAAGTCAAGAGAAACGCCGTGAGTTGCGAATCTCCAGAACTTGCTGGTCGGTTTCCGCCGCGCCACCCTTTGCTTCGCACAAACGACGCCTGGCCCTTAGCAGGAAAATGTCTAACGTACGCCGCGAGGTGCTCCACTCCTGCAAGAGCTTTAAGTATTGTCACGCCTCCATTTGTTGGCCTCTCATGACCTCCTCTTCAATTTGAATCATGCTACGCTACGGAAGTAAGTTCATTCCTGATTACCCAGTGTAGGTTTTCTGCCTTTTTTTTAGCGATGGTCACTGTGTTATCTCAATCCTTGATGCTCCACATTAGGAAATGTCATGTCATGGACCTCACTGTGCAAAACATTCTATAGATATTTTAGCTTTGACCCCACAGTGTGCAGGGAAGATAATTTAAATTGATACTGAGTGGCGGTATCTTATTCTTTCATACTTGGAGAAGGACTTTGTGGGTCTCCGAAAGCTCAAAATACACTGGCTCAGATTTTGCTGGAGTGGGACATCTCGCAGTGTGCCCCGTTAGTTCAAGACTTCTCCCCTCACCCTTCAGCTTGAAACATTTTTTTGCGCTGGACGTGCGAGCTGATAGTGGCGCGGCGAGGGCAGCCGGGCATCTGGGACCTTGGTGACCAACGGGACCAATAGGGTATCGCCTTGCAGCCGTCCAGACCGCATTTTACATTAATGAAATTGCATCAGATTGAAACTGATAAATTCACCGATCCCACAGTCAAAGGGAGCAGGGGTCAGAGAATCAGCGCGGTAGCACTGGGGTGAATTTCCATCTCGAGCACAGGAGTACATATCCGTAATTTGGGTGCATATCCCATGAATTTCTTGTGTTGATTTCTTTTTGGGTTCAATAAAGACTCATTTCTGAAAGAGAATGTTGTTTAATCTAAAGTCTTGTTCAAGACTTTCTACTGCTTTTTACAGAACACACTATGCTGTGATGCATCTAGAATGAAACTGAAAGTAAAACTCTGGACTGCTTGTCTCTCACATGACCTCTGCTGGTCAGGCACAAGTAATCAAAAACACAGACAAATATGCTGTAAGGCATAAGTAATCAAACACAGACAAATATCATCACTATTTGCTGATATCATTACATCTCCCTTAAAACAAAAGTATTTTACTTTTAACTAACAACATTTAATGAACTTACATTATCATTATCATGATCAAGGTTTTTTACCCTTGCTTTGTGTGTTCACATGAAATATGTCAATACACTAGAACTTGAAGAAAGAAAAAGATAACATTACTTCCTTCTTTAACAATAGTCCTTAAATTTGCTCAATGAGTCTCTCAGGAGGCTTCACGTGTCTTGAGGATTTTCTGATTGATTGTCCTTGAATCTGAGTTGTTGCCTCAGATGATTGGTTCTCAGCTGTGTGATCAGGTTGTTCACCAGTATCAGTCTCTTGACCTGCTGTGGCTGGTCCCATGAGAAGATCTCGACGATTTCTTCTCAGAACAGCACCCTCATCTGTCTGAATGGTGTATGATCTTGGTTGAACTTCACTCAGGACAGTTCCCTTCTGAGTCCATGTGTTTGTTTTGTCTTTCAACCTTACTTGGTCACCAGTGTGGAGTTCAGGTAGGTTTTGTGTTCCTCTGTCATAGTAGTACTTTTGCTTTTCTTTCTGTTGCTCTTTGAACTTCCTCACTTTCTCCCCCTCTTTTGTTTTCAGGAGGTTCTCCGGGATGGGTAGGTTTGACCTTAGCCGACGTCCCATCAGGAGTTGGGCTGGTGACATACCACACTCGAGCGGCGTTGTGCGGTATACAAGCATGCTTTGGTAGAAGTCAGTTCCACTGTCTTTTGCCTTGTACATCAGTCTTTTCACTGTCTGGACCGATTTTTCCACTAGTCCATTGGACTGTGGATAGTGAGGACTTGACGTTGTGTGGACAAAGTCCCACTCTTTGGCAAAGTGTCGGAAATTTGCATTGTTAAACTGGGGTCCGTTGTCTGTGAAGACCTCGCTTGCCACGCCATGTCTGGAGAATATGGCTTTCATACTTCTTATCACAGCTTCTGCAGTGGTGGTGTACAGTCTACAAACCTCTGGATACAGGGAGTAATAGTCTGTGACGACAAGATAGTCCTTCCCTTGACATACGAATAGGTCAGCGCCTACCTTCTGGTAAGGTCTGTCTGGTGCTGCGTGTGGCTTTAGTGGTTCTACCGGATTGCTTGCTCGATATTTCAGGCATATTGTGCAGTTTGACACCTCATTTGTCACATCTTGGTTGATTCGTGGCCAGTACATCACCTCTCGTGCTCTTTTCTTACACTTTTCGATTCCCAGATGTCCTCCATGGATCTTTTTTAGCATCTCTCTTCTCGGACTCTTTGGGATAACTATTTTACTTCCTTTGTAGATGATGTCTTCGACCACTGATAGTTCCTTCCTGCAGTTCCAGTACTCTGCTATATCAGGTGAGCAGTCTTGCTTCATGTTGGGCCATCCATCCAAGATGCTTTTTCTCAGTCGTCTCATTGTTTCATCTTTGTTTGTCTCAGTCTTTATGAGCTCCATTTTTGCATCTGCTATGGGCAGTGCACTTGTGATCATGTCCACGTAGGCGTTCACTTTTTCATCCATTGTGGTGTTTGCGGGCTCACTTGGGTCAACAGCTCTGGACAACGTGTCTGCTGTATACATCAGCTTACCCGGTGTGTACGCAACATTCAGTGTATAGCGTTGCAGCCTGATCATCATTCTTTGTATTCTAAGCGGACAGCTATTCAGTGGCTTTTGGAACAATGCAATCAAGGGCTTATGGTCAGTCTCTACACTGATTGCTTGTCCTGCCACAATGGCGAAATCTTTCACAGGCGTATGTGATGCTGAGCAGCTCCTTTTCTATTTGAGCATATCGCGTCTCCGCGTCTGTCATTGAGCGCGATGCATATGCAATAGGTTGCCAGTAGTCATATTGTTGCAGAAGAACGGCACCGAGCCCACTCTGTGATGCATCTGATGATATCTTGATGGGTCTCGCTGGGCCATAAAACCTCAGAACTGGTTCCTCTGTGAGCAGTTTCTTTAGGTCGCTCCATGACTTCTCATGCTCATGATTCCATTCCCATTCTATGTTCTTTTCAGTTAGTCTTCTCAGTGGCGCTATTTTTTCTGAGAGGTTGGATATGAATTTACCCATGTAGTTGATCATTCCATTAAACCTCTGCACGTCCTTTTTGCATTGTGGCCTTGGCATATTCTCAATGGCGGACACCTTTCTGGGATCTGGTCTGATGCCCTCACTGCTAAGGATATCTCCCACGAATGTCAGTTCTGTCACCCCGAGCTGGCATTTCTCTCGCTTCAGGTTTGTTTTCCTTGTTGCTTCCAGCACTTTTTTCAGTCTCTCGTCATGCTCAGTTCTCGTGGTTCCCCATACTATGATGTCATCCATTGATGTATCAACTCCCTCCAGGTGCTCATAGATCATATGGATAGTCTTGTGATACACTTCAGGAGCTGAGGCAATGCCAAATGGTAACCGTAGGAATCTGTATCTGCCAAATGGAGTGTTGAACGTGCACAGTCTTGAACTTGCTTCGTCCAGCTTCATCTGCCAAAATCCTGAGGACGCATCTAACTTGCTGAAATATTTTGCATTTGCAAACTGTGCCATGATTTCCTCACGTGTAGGAAGCTTGAAGTGCTCTCTCTTTATTGCTCTGTTTAGATCTCTTGGATCCAGGCAAATTCTGAGCTTTCCATTCTTTTTGTCCACTACGACGAGGGAACTCACCCACTCAGTTGGCTCATCTATCTTCTGAATCACGTTCAGGCTTTCCATCCTGTCCAACTCTGCCTTCAGTTGCTTTTGAAGAGCAAATGGAACTTTCTGCATGGATGTATGACCGGTGTCATACTTTTATCTACTCTGATCGTGTGTTCTCCTGGAATGCAGCCTAGACCCTTAAATAGGTCTTTGTACTCTTTCATGAGTTCATCATAGACTGTCTCTCCTTCGCTTTCCACAACGAGGACTCTCTTTACCAGGTTCAGTCTCTCACAGGCTTTTAACCCTAGTATGGCTTGCACATCCTTTGGCACCACGATTAATGCTAGCGTGTGCTCTCTGTCCTTGTGTGTTACTTTGACAATGCATTTTCCTTTCACTGGTATATCAGTACCTGAGTATCCGGTCATTTTCACTTGTATTCCATGTAACTTTGGTCTGGGTCTAATTCTCTTAAAATTGGTCTCTGATATCACATTAACTTGTGCTCCAGTATCCAATTTAAATGGAATGTGTATGTCATTCACTTTTAGTGTCAACATCCAGTCTCTCTTTTTTGTTTTCAGACACAACATCTACATTGAATTCCTCTATCTCGCTTTCATCTACTGTATGGACCTTGCTTTGTTGTGCTTGGTTCTTACAGCAACGGGCATAATGGTTGTTTTTGTTGCATCTATTGCATGTTTTACCATATGCTGGACACTTTCTTGGTGGATGCTGTGTACCGCATCGACTACATGACTTCCGATTGTCTCTTTCATTTTCGTTTGCTGGCCACATCTCTTTTTTCACATTGGCGCTCTCTTTGTTAAACGGTTTGTATCCGTTCTTTCTCACTGCATCCACGCTGCAGCTACTGTCACTGAACAGCTCCTTTGCCTGCAACTTCACAGTCTCTGTAACCCTACACAGTGCTATGGCTTTTCCCAGGTCTAGATCTTGCTCTCTTAGCAGTCTTACCCTTAGACCATTATCTGGAATACCACACACCAGTCTGTCTTTTATCAGCGAGTCTGTGAGTCCCCCAAATTCACACGATTTGCTCCGGTTTCTCAGTTCAGTCACATACTGATCAATAGTCTCACCGATTTTCTGTACACGTGAAAAATTTGTGCCTCTCAAAGGTCACGTTGCGTTTAGGTATGCAGTAGGCCTCAAACTGTTCCATTATTTTATCTAGCTTCATTTTGTCTCCATCAACAGCAAATATGAAATTATTATACACCTCCAGCGCTGCATCACCCACGACATGTAAGAACAGTGACGATTTCTGTTTATTACTTTTCTTGTCAGCTCCAATTGCCGCTAAATACAACTCGAAACGTTGTTTGAACCTTCTCCAATTTTCAGCCACATTACCTGACAATTGAAGCGTCGCCGGTGGGAGTAAACCTTTGATTTTTTCACTTTGTTAGCTATTCTCTAATGGTAAGTGTGGTAAACCACTGTAGTTCACTGTGTTCACTGTTGTTGTTGTTGTTGTTGTCGTTCACTCTTGTTTCACTGTTGTGCCTGACTATGCCTCAGCTGACTCCGCCCCTGGGCTACCGAGTATAAGAGCGGCCGCATGGCAGCTCCTGGCATTCGGTCGTCCACTAGAGGCATAGTCCTGATCTGTCTGAAGTGCAATTCAGTAGTTAATAAAAGCCTGTCGTTCTGAACTCTGCCCAGCCTTTTATTAGAATTGATAGCGCATCAATAAGCAACAATGTTCTCTTCTGGCTTGCTAATATGTGGAGAGCTGATTTCGCTTACTTGCCACAACTGCTTTCACTGTCCCATCAAGTTGCTAACTTCAGATTTTTTCTCTTTCAGCCACTTCTGACATCATGTGTTGATTTCTTTTTGGGTTCAATAAAGACTCATTTCTGAAAGAGAATGTTGTTTAAAGTCTTGTTCAAGACTTTCTACAGCTTTTTACAGAACACACTATGCTGTGATGCATCTAGAATGAAACTGAAAGTAAAACTGCTCTGGACTGCTTGTCTCTCACATGACCTCTGCTGGTCAGGCACAAGTAATCAAAAACACAGACAAATATGCTGTAAGGCATAAGTAATCAAACACAGACAAATATCATCACTATTTGCTGATATTACATTTCTAATGACAAAAACTGATGTCCTTTCTCTGGCCTGTGTTGAGGGCCTCTCTCTGGGGGGGGGGGGGGGGGGGAGAGAGAGAGAGGGAGAGATAAATAAAAGAGAGGGAGAGATAAACATGAGAGAGGAGAGGGATAGAGAGAGAAATAGCTATTTTGCACATAGTGGAATTAATAAAAACTATGGCTGGGACACTCCTCCGAACTGTTCCCACTTTGTTGGCATTTCTTTACCCGTGTACTTGCACGAGTAAATGGAATTTCCGCCGCACTTCCAGTGAAGTAATGCCAGAGGAGCGGGAGCAGCTACCAAGGAATTTTTCAACCTAGGTACAGTTAAAAGTGGAATTTTGACTTTCCTTCTGCGCATCAAGCCAATGGAAAAGCAACTTGGGCGGGGTGCAAGACGGGCTGTTGACTCGCCGTCGCCCAAGGCCAATTTCACCCCCCAGAAGGTCTTCCTACTTGTGTGATCAATATGGGATCTTACGTTGGATACAATGGGCCAGGACTTGCCGGAAAAATAACGGCGAGTTTAATGGCGCATGCAATTATTAATGGGTAAATCATCCAGCAACTTGTGGAGATTAATCTTTAATTCCTGGCGGGTTGGCAAGACTAAATGCAATTGTTAGTTAAGCCACATATCACAAAAGGGCATCAGTGGCTGTCACACAAACCTCTTTGGGTGGTCCTTTCTAATATTTGAAGGGCTGCCAGAATATTATAGTCATTATTATCTTTTTGCTTTATTGAAAGCAAGTATGCTCAGCATTTTGTGCTTTACATTTATTATACAGGCTTCTACATTTACTAATCCAGCCTTATGGTGCACTGTAAATAACAGTACAATTCATTCACTTTAAAACATTTGAAAGCAATATAAACCAAATAAGTCCAGAGCACATTAGTGTGTTTAAAGTGCCGGCTATTTGACGATTACAATATAAAATATTCACACTGTTTGCCTTTTGGCAATTTGTAGAAAAGCACATCAGCATTTCATTATCTTCCAGAGCACATCATCTAGAATCATATAATAAAACCAACATAATACAGGTGGAAGCATCGTACAAGCAAATATTTAACAAGCTGTTGTTTTTGCTTTTCCTTCTTGAGGTTCTTATTCATAATGCTTTTGAAAATCTGAAGACATTTGTTCGACAAATTAAATTTTCTGGCAAAATGTTCATTAACGGCCAGTTGCAAAAAGGAAATTTTTGATCAGTCAATCACAAATAAAGGTCTTTGTCAGCAGGGATGTAACTGGCCTTGATATATGTAGCTCTAGATTTAACAACTTGCATTACTGTAGAGTTCTTAATGTACAGGGAGATGTGTCTCAGTACTTTACAAATGGTATGTTGGCCTTCATAGCGAGAGGGTTCGAGTACAGGAGCAAGGATGCCTTGCTGCAGTTGTACAGGGCCTTGGTGAGACCACACCTTGAGTATTGTGTGCAGTTTTGGTCACCTTATCTGATGAAGGATGTTCTTGCCATGGAGGGAGTGCAGCGAAGATTCACCAGACTGATACCTGGGATGGCAGGAATGACGTATGAGGAGAGATTGGGTCAATTGGGCTTATATTCGCTGGAGTTTAGAAGAATGAGAGGGGATCTCATTGAAACGTATAAAATTCTAACTGGACTAGACAGACTAGATGCAGGAAGGATGTTCCCGATGGCAGGGGAGTCCAGAACCAGGGGTCACAGTCTAAGGATAAGGGGTAAGCCATTTAGAAACATAGAAACATAGAAACATAGAGATAGGAACAGGAGTAGGCCATTCGGCCCTTCGAGCCTGCTCCGCCATTCAATGAGATCATGGCTGATCTTCGTCTGAGATCATAGCTGATCTTACCAGTTCAGTACCCCGTCCCCGCCTTTTCTCCGTAACCCTTAATCCCCTTAGCCTTCAGAAATATATCCAATTCTCTCTTGAAAATATTTATTGAATTAGCCTTCACAGCCCTCTGTGGCAGGGAATTCCACAGGCTCACCACTCTTTGAGTGAAGAAATTCTTCCTCATCTCTGTTTTAAATGATTTGCCCGCTATTTTTAGACTGTGGCCCCTGGTTCTGTGCTCCCCTGCCATTGGAAACATTCTCTCTGAATTCAGCCTGTCCAGGCCTGCCATAATTTTATATGTTTCGATGAGATCCCCTCTCAACCTTCTAAACTCCAGTGAGTACAAGCCCAAACTATTCAATCTCTCCTCGTAGGTCATTCCCGCCATTCCAGGTATCAGCCTGGTGAATCGCCGCTGCACTCTTTCCATGGCAAGAACATCCTTCCGCAGATGGGGCGACCAAAACTGTACACAATACTCCAGATGCGGTCTCACCAGCACCTTGTACAGCTGTAGTAAGGTATCCCTATTCCTATACTCGAACCCCCTTGATATGAAGGCCAACATACCATTTGCCTTCTTAATCGCCTGTTGCACCTGCATGCTCTCCTTCAGTGACTGGTGCACAAGAACACCCAGGTCCCTCTGCACCTCCCCATCTCCCAATCTATTGCCATTTAGATAATAATCTACCCTCCTGTTTTTACCCCCAAAGTGGATAACCTCGCATTTATCCACATTATAGTGCATCTGCCACGTATCCGCCCATTCCCCCAACCTGTCCAAATCGCACTGTAGCCTCCTGACATCCTCATCAGAGCCCACCCCTCCTCCTAGTTTAGTGTCGTCAGCGAATTTGGAAATATTGCATCCAATTCCCTGATCCAGATCATTTATATATATTGTGAACAGCTGGGGTCCCAGGACAGATCCTTGCGGCACCCCGCTGGTCACTGCCTGCCACTCCGAAAACGAGCCGTTTATTCCAACTCTCTGTTTTCTATCCGCCAGCCAGTTCTCTATCCACGTTAATACTTTGCCCCCAATCCCATGAGCCTTAATTTTGCATGATAATCTTTTGTGTGGAACCTTATCGAAGGCTTTCTGGAAGTCAAGGTACACCACATCCACTGGCTCTCCCCCATCTATTTTACCAGTTACTTCCTCAAAAAATTCCAGCAGATTAGTCAAACACGATTTACCCTTTGTAAATCCATGTTGACTCTGTCCGATCCTTTCCCCATTTGTCAAGTGCTCCGCTATTTTATCCTTAATAATGGACTCTAGCATTTTGCCCACAACCGATGTAAGGCTTACTGGTCTATAATTCCCTGCTTTCTCTCTACCCCCCTTTTTAAATATTGGGGTAACATTAGCTACCCTCCAATCCACGGGTACTGTTCCCGAGTCAATGGAGTTCCGGAAGATGATCCTTAGAGCATCTGCTATCTCCAGGGCCACCTCCTTAAGTACCCTAGGATGTAGTTTATCAGGCCCCGGGGATTTGTCGGCCTTCAGTCCCCTCAACTTACCCAACACCATATCCCTAGAGATACTAATTTCTGTCAGCTCCTCCCTCTCATTAGTCCCTATGTTTGCCGATATTCCTGGGAGGTTATTTGTGTCCTCCTTTGTGAATACAGAACCAAAGTATGAGTTTAATTGGTCTGCCATTTCCTTATTCTCCATTATATATTCTCCCGAATCGGACTGCAAGGGACCGACTTGGGATTTTACCAGTCTTTTCCTCCTGATATACCGATAAAAGCTTTTGCAGTCTGTCTTTATGTTTGCTGCAAGTTTACTTTCGTATTCTATTTTCCCCTTCCTGATTAATCCCTTTGTCCTCTTTTGCTGTATCCTGTACTGCCCCCAATCTTCCGGTCTGGTGCTTTTTTTTGCCAGTTGATATGCCCTTTTTTTTTAGGACTGAGATGAGGAATTTCTTCACCCAGAGAGTGGTGAACCTGTGGAATTCTCTACCACAGAAGGCAGTTGAGGCCAATTCATTAAATATATTCAAGAAGGAGTTAGATATATTTCTTAAGGCTAAAGGGATATGGGGAGAAAGCAGCGACAGGGTACTGAATTTGGATGATCAGGGATGATCAACCATGATCTCATTAAATGGCGGAGCAGGCTCAAGGGGCCGAATGGCCTACTCCTGCACCTATCTTCTATGTTTACAGAAGGGTGGATAATGAATGAATGGGCACTGAACAGAGGGGAGAAAAAGAAAAGAGGAACAGCACCTCATCTTTCGATTAGGCACTCTACAGCCCTCTGGACTCAACATAGAGTTCAACAATTTCAGATCATAACCTCGGCCCCTATCACATATATATATATTTTTTTTTTCTTCTTCCCTCCCACATGACAGCTGTCCTTCATTCTGCCAGCGCAATTCACACCCCATCCAGAGCCATCCTTTGTTTCTTAACCTGTCACATTACCATCTCCTCTCGCCTTGAATATCTCTTAATGTCTCTCAATCTCTCTTGCTTTCTATCCTATCACTGACTTTCTCTCTTGTTCTTTCATCCCCTCCCCCTTTTCTCAGCCCCTAAACTTGCTTTCCATTTCCTACTTTTTTCTCAGTCCTGACGAAGGGCCATCGACCTGAAACGTTAACTCTGTTTCTCTCTCCACGGATGCTGCCCTGGGCTGCTGAGTTTTTCCAGCGTTTTCTGTTGTTATTAAAGGAAAAGAGGGGTTGGGGCATGAGGGCACGGTTATAGAGCAGGATCTTTCTTTTCTTAGGCAGTTCCTCGCAACTGAGGATGACCTGCTTCCACACTAAAAATGAGTTCTCAGGTGACTGATGAGTCCAATGCGGGACCTACAGTCTCTGTCACAGGTGGGGCAGACGGTGGTTGAAGGGGCGGGTGTGGGTGGGGTGCTTGGGTTGACGTGCGCTCCTCGCGCTGCCTGCACTTGGCTTCCGCTTGTTCCCGGCGAAGAGACTCGAGGTGTTCGGCGCCTTCTCGGATGCTTCTCCTCCACTTTGTGCGGTCTTGGGCCAGGGATTCCCAGGTGTCGGTGGGGATGTTGCACTTTTTCAAGGAGGCTTTGAGGGTGTCCTTGAAGCGTTTCCTCTGCCCAAGGATCTTTAGAAGACTTGTGAAAGCAGGGCGCAAGCTTATAAAGCAGAGTCGCTGAAGAGCAGATTCCAGAGGATAAGGGCAATCAGAGTGAAGAATGAGATGTAGGCTTGCGATGGAGGAATGAAGGGGCTGTTGCACGTAGGGGCGTATGGCTGATTGGGAGGCGAAGTGGGGGTGAAGCCATGGATGAATTTAAAGGTGAGAATGAGGATCTTAAAGTCAGTTTGTGGGAGCAGAGAGGATGGAGGTGGGGCCCTTAGCATGGATGAAAACCTGGGCCGCGGCATTCTGGATGAGTTCCAGTTTATTGAAGGCTGGCAAGGCGATCATTGGCGAAATCCGACCTGAAACTCGGTAAAGGAATGGGTTAGAATTTTGGCAGTAGAGTGGGAGAGGTAACAGGTAACGGATTGGTTTTGAAGGAAGTTTTGGATTACCTGGGCTTTAGTGTCCGATAGGCAGCTGGAGATTGGCAACAACCCTGAGGTCTATCAAGGAGACGGAATGGTAGAGCTGAATGTCGTTGGAGTATACATGGAAGCTGACCCCATGTTTCCAAATGGTGTCCCGGAGAGATAATATGTAAACGATGAGGAAACCAAGGATGGAGCAACAGAAAACACTAGAGGTGACCTCTTGGGAATGGCGGGAGGTAGAAATGAAAATTGGGAGAGATTGGGGCATATGGCTGATTGGGAGGGGAAGGGGGTGAAGCCATGGATGAATTTAAAGGTTGGAGAAGTTGGATTTGTTTTCATTAGAGCAAAGGAGGTTGCGGGATGATTTGATAGAGGTGTACAAAATTATGACGGGTTTGAATAGGCTAGACGGGGAAAGGCTGTTCTCACTAGTTGATGGTACAAGGACTAGGGGACACCGATTTATGGTTTTGGGCAAGAGATACAGGGGGGATGTGAGGAAAAACTTTTTTACGCAGTGATGACCTGGAATTCGCTGCCGACGGAAGTGGTGGAAGCGGAGACACTCTCTGTTTTCAAGGGGAGACTGGATAGGCACTTGAGGGAAATAAACTTGCAGGGCTACGGGGATAGAGTGGGGGAATGGGACTGACTGGATTGCTCTACAGAGAGCCGGCACGGACTCGATAGGCCAAATGGCCGCCTCCTGTGCCGTTATGACGCTTATGTACAACGAGCGGCTGAATCAATGTCTACCGAGATTAATGTTGGTAAAGCTGGTCTAAATCCTGGCGTTTGGCTAGAGTTGCACATACTTGGAAAATCCGTTGGACCTGTGGAAATTGTGCAGCAAGCTGGATTGCTGCAGTGCCTGTCGTCGGCCATGAAGGGGAGTTCTAATACCGCCATTGCTTCATTGGTGACAGAAGCTGAGTAATTCCGAACAGGGCAAAATTAACTATTTTAGTTCATCCCATTGGGACCATACTGTTCGGCCAATTATGGATCTATATTGGAAGAAAGGGCTGCAAAGTCCCTGACCAATCGAGCCAAAACTGGAGGTATCTTGTAAGGGAGGGGTAAATTTTCTGTAGGTTCTTTGAATACTGACTGCATTACCAGCCCTCGCCATATATACTTTGATAGAATCGCCACTGTAATGCTTTTCCATACATTATAATATCTGGTTTTAGAAATGTAAGCAAATACATTTTGATATAGGGTGGAAATCCTTCAGTTCAGAGTATTATCTCGAGGAATGAAAACTGAGTGTAATCTAGTTTTCTACATTACAACAGTGACTACACTTCAAAAGGTACTTCATTTGACAAGGTGCCACACAAAAGATTACTGATCAAGATAAAAAATCACGGGATTGGGGGTAATATACTGGCATGGGTGGAAGATTGGCTATCTAACAGAAAACAAAGAGTTGGGATAAATGGTTCGTTCTCGGGCTGGCAATCAGTAACTAGTGGTGTTCCGCAGGGGTCAGTGCTGGGACCCCAACTCTTTACAATCTATATTAATGATTTGGAGGAAGGGACCGAGTGCAACATATTCAATTTTGCCGACGATACAAAGATGGGAGGGAAAGCAGTGAGTGAGGAGGACATAAAAAACTCGCAAAAGGACATAGACAGGCTAAGTGAGTGGGCAGAGATTTGGCAGATGCAATATAATGTTGGAAAGTGTGAGGTTATGCACTTTGGCAGAAAAAAATCAAAGAGCAAGTTATTATCTAAATGGAGAGAAACTGCAAAGTGCTACAGTACAAAGGGATCTGGGGGTCCTGGTGCATGAAACACAGAAGGTTAGTATGCAGGTGCAGCAGGTGATCAGGAAGGCCAATGGAATCTTGGCTTTTATTGCAAGGGGGATGGAGTATAAAAACAGGGAAGTCTTGCTTCAGTTATACAGGGTATTGGTGAGGCCACACCTGGAATACTGCGTGCAGTTTTGGTTTCCATATTTAAGAAAAGATATACTTGCTCTCGAGGCGGTTCAGAGAATGTTCACTCGGTTGATTCCGGAGATGAGGGGGTTGACGTATGAGGAAAGGTTGAGTAGGCTGGGACTCTACTCATTGGAGTTCAGAAGAATGAGAGGCGATCTTATCAAAACATATAAGATTGTGAGGGGGCTTGATCGGGTGGATGCGGTGAGGATGTTTCCACTGATGGGTGAGACTAGAACTAGGGGGCATAATCTTAGAATAAGGGGCTGCCCTTTCAAAACTGAGATGAGGAGAAACTTCTTCACTCAGAGAGTAGTAAATCTATGGAATTTGCTACCTCAGAGAGCTGTGGAAGCTGCAACATTAAATAAATTAAAAATGGAGATAGACAGTTTCCTAGCAGATAAGGGAATTGGGGGTTACGGGGAGAGGGCAGGGAAGTGGACGTGAGTCTAGATTCGGGTCAGCCATGATCCTATTGAATGGCGGAGCAGGCCCGAGGGGCCGTATGGCCTACTCCTGATCCTACTTCTTATGTTCTTATGAGTGTAGAGCGCTTTGGGACGTCCTGAGGTTATGAAAGGCGCTGTATAAAAGGCGAGTCGTACTCTCTTTAATTTGGTGCAGAAACATGACCGCAATCTTCAGTTTAAACAAATTTATCATCACTAGAAACTGGCGGGTGGGTCATCTGCAACCAACTAGGTGCAGATGTGTCTGAGACGCTCGGGAGGTCGATTTTTTAACCCCACTGGCCCATTGAGAATGGTGCGTGGGACGGGGTTAAGATCAGGCCCGGTCTGAGGTCACTCCATTCCCGCCCGGTGACCTCTTTTCTTCACCGACTTTGAAGTCAGCCTAGGCTCCCCCTGCAGCCAATCAAGGGGCTGATCTGAATGTAAAGGCCGTGGCCTGATGATGTCATTGTTGCCAGGACATGATTTTTGCGACTACTCGGGGGGTGGGGTAGGCCCACCTGGTGTCCAACTAACGGAGAAACCTGGTGGGATGCAACAGAGTGGCCAGAACAGGCAGATTTTTTTTATTCTTTGGTCAGAATCCTTGGGAGCCAGGAGGAGCAGGAAGAAATCCTCAATCTCTTTTGACTCCACTCATTTCCTCCAAATCAAAGGTGTTGCTATGGGTACCCGCATGGGTCCTAGCTATGCCTGCCTTTTTGTGGGATATGTTGAACACTCTTTGTTCCAGTCCTACTCGGGTCCCCTCCCTCACCTCTTCTTCCGGTACATTGATGACAGTGCCGTTTCCTGCTCTCGCCCTAAACTAGACAATTTCATTCACTTTGCCTCCAATTTCCACCCTTCCCTCACCTTCACGTGGTCCATCTCCGACTCTTCCCTTCCCTTCCTCGACTTCTCCGTCTCCATCTCTGGGAATAGGTTATTGACCAACATTCACTACAAGCCCACTGACTCCCACAGCTACCTGGACTACACTTCCTCCCACCCCGCCTCCTGTAAGGACTCTATTCCATTCTCCCAGTTTCTCCGTCTCCGCTGCATCTGCTCTGACGATGCCACCTTCCACACCAGTGCTTCCGACGTGTCTTCCTTTTTCCGCAACCGAGGATTCCCCTCTACTGTGGTTGACACTGCCCTCGACCATGTCCGTTCTATCTCCCGCACTTTTGCCCTCACCTCTGCCCCTCCCTCCCGGAACCACGATAGGGTTCCCCTTGTCCTCACCTTTCACCCCACCAGCCTCCACATTCAACGGATCATACTCCGCCATTTCCGCCACCTCCAAAGTGATCCCACCACGAAACGCATCTTCCCCTCCCCTCCCCTCCCCTTTCAGCATTCCGTAGGGACCGCTCCCTTCAAGACACCCTAGTCCACTCTATCACGCCCAGCACCCCTTCCCCTTCGCCCGGCACCTTCCCATGCAAGCGCAGGAGATGCAACACCTGCCCTTATACCTCCCCCCTTCCCACTGTCCAGGGCCCCAAACACCCCTTCCAGGTGAAACAGCGAAACAGCGATTTACTTGTACTTCTTGCAATCTAGTATACTGTATTCGCTGCTCACGATGCGGTCTCCTCTACATTGGGGAGACCAAACGCAGATTGGGTGACCGCTTTGCAGAACACCTCCGTTCAGTCCGTAAGGGGGACCTCGAGATTCCGGTCACCTGTCACTTTAATTCACCGCCCCATTCCCACTCAGACCTCACTGTTTTCTCGGGCTCTTGTACTGTTCCACGGAAGCTCAACGTAAACTCGAGGAACAGCACCTCATCTTCCGATTAGGCACTTTACAGCCTTCCGGACTCAATATCGAGTTCAACAATTTCAGATCATAACCTCGGCCCCTATTACATTTTTGCTTATATTTTATCCACATCTATGTTTTGGCCCTTCTCTCCCCCCCCCCCCCCCCCCCCCCCCCACTTTTTCCTTTTTTCTCTCTCCCACATGGCAGCTGTCTCTCATTCTGCCAGAACATTTCACACCTAATCTGAGCCGTCTTTTGTCTCCACTAGTCCGATCACCATCTCGTCTCGTTTTGAATACCTCTTAATGTCTCTTCACTTCTTTTGTTCTCTCCCAGCCCTGCCTTTCGATCTATTTCATTTCCTTTCCAGTTTTGAAAAAGGGTTTGACCCGAAATGTCGACTCTAATTTCTCTCCACGGATGTTGCCTGGCCTGCTGAGTTTTTCCAGCATTTTCTGTTGTTATTTAAGAAATCCTCGAGCCTCTCTCTTGCCCTGGTTCTCCTCTTTCCGCCCCCCCTCTCCCCAGTATTTACCTTATGCCGGGGCCCATTCCCTTAGGACCCTGGCGGCATGTGACCCCCACCTCAGTTCCTGCTCCCGCCCACTGGCCTTGACATCATTCCCACTGGCTTCGAATGAAACATCAATTTCTAATAAAGAAAGAAAGAACTTGCATTTATATAGCGCCTTTCACGACCTCGGGACGACCCAAACACTTTATAACTAATGAGATACTTTTTGAAGTGTAGTCACTATTGTAACGTATTCAAATGTGCCCCTTCAGTTAAAATCGGCCAGGTCTCCGTGTCCCCAGACTCCCCGGGGTTAGCCACCCACTTCTGGGACCATGCTCACCGTACCCTGTCACCGCCCCTTCTTTAAAATCGGGCCCTTCAATAATTTAAAAAGTGCATATTCATAGTACACAGATTGCCTTAGTTTAATGCGATTCTTCCAACAGCCAGTGGATTATATAAGGCACCTCCATCTTACAGCTGTCTCCACCGCACACTGTGCTGCTACTTAATACAGTATATAGAATACAAGTTCTGTCGGGTTGGTTGCAGCTGTAAAATTCCAGGACGGCTTTGCAATCATATTACTGCCACAGATGAGTGAGTAGACCTCGTTCCCGCCCAACTGACCTTGACTTATTGAAAATGGTGAATTAAAATAGTCACTGGAAAGGGCGACATGCTTTTCTGTTCAGCATATTTTGGTTTGGATTTCTAGTAAATGAGCAAATCCTTTTGCACAAATGATCACGTTTAACAGCGCCTGACGAATCAAAACCAACCCAAGCTGATGCAAGCTTAGCTTTCAAGCCCAGTGTTTCTCTTAACTGTAGTAAATGCTTGGTCCAAATGTGACACTGACTTTCTTTAGACTATGCCAATAAAGAGACCAACAATTTGAGATTGTCGCCAGAAGAATGAAGGGAGAGGTTAGGAGAATTTTTTTTTTAAACGCAGAGAGGCGTTACGACATGGTTTTGAGGATAAAGATTTGTAAACCCATTCTTTGTAAATGGGTTTACGATTTTGCTACACATAGAAAGAAAGACTTGCATTTATATAGCGCCTTTCACAACCTCAGGACGTCCCAAAACGCTTTACAGCCAATGAAGTGCTTTTTGAAGTGTTGTCACTGTTGTAATGTGGGAAACGCGGCAGCCAATTTGCGCACAGCAAGCTCCCGCAAACAGCAATAAGATAATGACCAGATAATCTGTTTTTGTGATGTTGATTGAGGGATAAATATTGGCCCAGGACACCGGGGAGAACTCCCCTGCTCTTCTTCGAAATAGTGCCATGGGATCTTTTACCTCCACCTGAGAGAGCAGACGGAGCCTCGGTTTAACGTCTCATCCGAAAGATGGCACCTCCGACAGTGCAGCACTCCCTCAGTACTGCACTGGGAGTGTCGGCCTAGATTTTTGTGCTCAAGTTTCTGGAGTGGAACTTGAATCCTCAACCTTTTGACTCAGATGTGAGTGTTCTACCAACTGACCCCCAGCTAACACCAAATGGAATATAGAGGAAATCTTCCACCAGTATGAGCTGGCAGTGAACACCTCCATTCCACTTGCATCATTATGAAATAAAGTAATTATACTGTTATATAAACCTGGCATTAATCTTGGCTCATCTTTTCTACATTTTTTTTTTCCCCTCTTTTTTTCTAGTCTTTTCTCTTTCTTTATCTGTTCCTTTTAATGAATTGGGATTTGGTTTACGACTTACCCAATAGAGCCAGGTAAATTGGATCAACATTTTCTGTGGGACTAATATTTTTCCCATCTTACTCTCAATCAGTTTGTACTATTTTGTAAGGGGTTGATTTTCAGTGTGCCATGAGGCGGGCTTTTAGGCGTGCGGGGGGTTAAAATCCCGAATTCGGGGGTCCCGACACCATCCCACCCAAAACCCGCCTCCACGTAAGTTTCACAGGAGGCGGGTACCCGCCCCGCACTGGGACCCGCCGACCCGAGGCGGGAAGGGATTAGTGCCAATTAACTGCCTGTTAACAGGTAGTTAACAGGCAGTTTTTAGCCTAATCCCTATTTTGAGGGGTGTCGTGTGTGATTCCCGATGGCTCCAAACCACGCCAGGTTAGAGCAGGCGGGCCGTCGGGTTGAAGGACTTGGAGGGGTCGCGATGTCATGTTCAGGTGAGTGATGGGTGCATGAGTGCAAAGGTAAGTGTGTTTGGTGTGTCTAAAGTGTGTAAAGAAGTTTAAATTACCTGTACTTACCTTAACAGCCTTTCTTCCTCTAGGTTTCGGGAGTCCATCACTCAGCCAGCACTGAAAGCAAAATGGCTGCGAGCTGTCAAAAGTGACAGCCTTCAGCTTTCATTGCCGGGTGGCCCTTAATTGGCCTGCTGAGCCCGCTGGGCGGACTCAACAAGGTCAATCAAGGGAAAATCGTGTGGATTGGCCGGACGTCGATGTAGGCGGGACTACAACCCGAAAGTTGTAGTCCCGCCTCATTCCTGACGGCTGAATGAAAATCGACCCCTAAATGTCCAGATCTCCAGCAATTCAAATTTTTGGCACATTTTGTTTTGCAGATTGTTTGGAAGGAATTCAGTGAAGTTTTATGTACAGCACGATAAAGCATGTGTGTACTTTGTATCTGTGGTTTTACCTTTGGCATGTACATGCCCCTAGATAGCAAAACATCTTAAGGTGCTTCACCTTTGAAAGTGTTCATTCTCTGAATTTCCCAAAGTAACGTGCTGTGGTGTTTTTGGTAAAGATCAGGCACTGTGGAAAGTCTATATACCACAGACTGGAACAAGATGAGAATGTCAAAGCTGTACGTAATATTCAGAAATGTGCAACTTGCATATCTTGTATTCCCTGTTAACGGGTTTGTACAGACTTTGAAGGTCACGTTATCAGAAGGGTCTGTTTTGTAAACAAAGTAGCTGTTTTCCAGTATCGGCTGGAAGACGGGTTGCATTCCATGACCTCCCCACACAGAAATGCTCAGTTCCTCTCTTGACCATGCTACGAGGAGGCAGGTCCTTGACTGGAGGTCAGGCACTTAAAGGTCGGGGGATGGGGTGGGGGTGAAATTTGGCAGAAGGGGCCTCTTTTGTCACACCAGGCAACTCAAGAGGGTGAATGAATCTGTAGTCAATGGAACTAATACTGATTCTACACTACTGGATTTTCAGTTCAGAGTCTGTACAGGTGGCCATTAAGATCCTAATGTGAAGACTTTAGGGCTGTGTGATATCCGAGTGGTAAGGTCAGAAACTGCGATAAGCCAGACTTCAGGAACCAAAACTTTAACTTTTTAATTACACGGTTTAGCAAAGAACATAGCTCTTACAGCTGCAGGCATGCACACTCTATTTCTTACTGCACGAGCAAAAGATGGAGGATCAACCTCTGAGTCATACCCAGAATGCAATGCCACTACCTTAATAAGTAGTGTGCCAGGATATTACCTTAAAACACTGGTAATTGTGATCCCTTACTATTTGTCTCCATCTGGTGGATAACTTAAGCATTATATCCCAGATTACTATAGGCTGGTAGTCTGAAAGGATGAGATTAAATTGTCCAAAGGACTATCTTCATTTGAAATAGTCTAATCAAGTAATTAAAATAACTCCCAGGGCAACATAATCATTTAAGGTAGTTCCGTAATAATAATAATAGCCCTTGCCTCTGAGCAACCTCTGAAGACTATTTTCAGACGTAAAGACACACACTTCATAATGCACTTCACGTGCAAGAATGTAGGTGTTACCTTTGGTGTACGGTTTTCCATCCGACTCAGACTTGAGCCCTGTGGATGGTGAAAGAAGAGGCTTTTGAAAGAAAGAACGTGCATTTATGTAATGCCTTTCACTACCTCAGGATCTCCCAAAATGCTTCACAGGCAATGAAGTACTTTTTGAAGTGTAGTCGCTGTTGAAGGCTCAGGAAATGAACTACTTAGCACAGAATACCCAACCCCTGTCATGCTTTTGCAGCCATGCTATTGATAATGGTTGGTCCAATTAAGCTTCTGGTCATTGGTGACTCACCAGGATGTTTCTGGTGAGGGATTTAGCAATTGGAATGCCTTTTGAAGGTTAAGGGAGGTATTTGGGCCTTTTCTTGTTGGAAATGGTCATTGCCTGGCATTTATCTGGTGCAAATGATGCCTGGCACTTGTGAGCCCAAGTTAGATATTGTCCAGGTCCTTCTATAGGCTGGCATGGGATGCTTCATTATCGGAGGAGTTGTGAATGGAACTGAATTATGTAAAATTGAATTATCAATGGAATTGAATTATCAATGAACAGCCTTACCCTTGACCTTGCAATAGAGGAAAGGTTATTGTTGGAAGCACAGCTGAAGGTGGTGGAGCTGAGGACGCTGCCTTGAGGAACTGCAGCAGTGATGTTCGGGTGCTCCAATAAATGTTTGTCAGGTATGGCAGCAGCCACTGGAGAGTTTTCCTTTTGATCCATTGACCTCAGTTTTGTTAAAGGTCCTTGGTGCCACGGCAGCTGCCCTCACCTCTCCTCTTGCGCCCACGTCTGGATCAAGGCTGTGACCAGGTCTGGAGCTGAGTGGTTCTGGTGGAACTTGTCAGCGAGCAGGTTATTGCTGAGTAGGTGTTGCTTACTGGCAATATTGATGACTTTCACTATCACTTTACCGATGATGGGGAAGAGGCTGAATTGGGTCATAATTAACTGGGTCAGATTTAGCCTGCTTTTTGTGGCTAGGGTACACTTGGACAATTTTGCACAGTGTCTGGTAGATGCCAGTGTCCTGGCTGCACTGGGATCTTTTGGCTTTGAGGGGAGGGGGAGAAGCATCAGTTAGCTTGGTTCAGAGGACTTGAGCTCTAAAACCTGGATGTTGTCAGGGCCCATAGCCTTTGTGCCTTGCATGGGGTACACAGTCGAGCAGTAGCATAGCCGAGATGCTAGAGCATATTATGTTCACTGGACGGGTGTAATCGCAGCCTTCAGTACATTGCTGCAAGTAGCACAAAAGTAGACAAATAACACTTTACGACATTTTAATGTAAGAAGTCACACAACACCAGGTTATAGTCCAACAGTTTTATTTGAAATCACAAGCTTTCGGAGCGCTGCTCCTTCGTCAGGTGAAGTGGAGAGATGCATAAAGACACAGCTTATATAGTCAGAGAATAATGCCAGATGTTTACAGGTAATCTTTCTAACTGCCATTTGTCCACCCCAGTCCAACTCCGGCATCTCCACACCATGACATTTTAATGGAAAGCCCTTTAACTCCCTAATAACAACAGAAAATGCTGGAAAAACTCAGCAAGTCAGGCAACATCCGTGGAGAGAAATTTGAGTTGACGTTTCGGGTTTGACCCTTCTTCAAAACTGGAGAGAAAAGGAACTAGATCGAAGGCAGGGCTGCGATCGGACAAAAGAATAAAAGAACCAAAAGAAGTAAAAGAGATTAGAAGCTAGACGAGATGGTAATAGGCTGTGATTAGGTGTAAAGTGTACTGGCAGGGCAAAAGATAGCTGCCAGGTGTGAGCGAGAAACAAAAGAAAAGGGGGGGGGGAAAGGAAAGGAGTGGAAAAATATAAGTGAAAATGAAATAGGGGCCGAGGTTATGATCTGAAATTGTTGAACTCGATATTGAGACCGGAAGGCTGCAGAGTGCCTAATCGGAAGATAACTCCCTTCCTGTTAAACAAGCACGTGTGTGATATTTATATATATATATCTGCCTTAATCAAATTTTCACTTTAAACAAACATTTATGTTCAATAGAAGTACTTACTAACTTTCTTTCAGTTGAACTTCAACTGATTCAGGTTTCATGAAATTTATTAGGCAGGGTTAAAGATATATACTCAGCAAGCAGAAGACTTCCATGAATAATGTTTGAAATGGGGATGGAAATGACTCCATGTTCTGGAATGGCATCACCTAATCCGTACTTGCTGTTCTTCCCAATCTTTTCACCTTTCATTGTGTTCTGCACAATGGGCTTTGGGCCTTCACCGAAGGTACTCAATGTTTGTTTTTAAAATGGGTCTCCCATTCCTGTATCCGGTATACATCTAGGCTGACACACCAGTGCAGTGCTGCGGGAGTGCTGCACTGTCGGAGGTGCCGTCTTTCAGAGGAGATGTTAAACCGAGGCCCCCGCCTACCTTCCCAGGTGTATGTAAAAGATGCCATGGCACTATTTCGAAGAAGAGCAGGGGAATTCTCCCCGGTGACCTCAACCAACATCACTAAAACAGATTACCTGGTCTTTATCACATTGCTGTTTGTGGGAGCTTGCTGTGCGCAAATTGGCTGCTGCATTTCCTACATTACAACAGTGACTGCACTTCAAAAAGTACTTCATTGACTGTAAAGCGCTTTGGGTCGTCCTGAGGTTGTGGAAGGCGCTATAGAAATGCAAGTTATTTTCTTTCCATATAGCTAGGGTTGCCACGTGGTTTTTTTTTCGTTTGCCTGACTATGTTGCTCAAATTGGCACCTTTGGTTGGCAATTTTAACCAGCAGTACAGTGACCTTTTATATAAAAAATAAAAAAAAAAATAATAATTCTGTGTTGAAGGCTTCTGATATGCTGAGGAAAGAATTGCATCTTTGAGAAAATTCTGAGCGCTGTTGCTGAAATTTCTCAATAAGTAACATGTAAGTAGCATTCCATGAAAACAAAATAGATTCCCTTTTGTCCCTTCAATGCAATTCTTTGATCCTCAGTCATCGTTCTTGAGGATTGGTGTTGCTACGCTTTGTTTGTAGGATAAGTGGCCTTTTGGGTACGTGCTTATTTTTTAAAACGAAATCTGTGTTGCTTTGTGTGAGAAATGACAGTGAAAATCTTTAATTAACTCAAGGAAAAACTTGGTTGATCTTACCTCCCTCTTTGTGTTGCTATGACATTACCAGGCAAAATGATCAGATTAGGAACAGATTCTGAAGCCCCATCACCATGGATGCAACATTCCATATTTAACAATGGGATAAGAATATATTTTAAGTAAGTGTGGAAACTGGACTGTTTAATCACTTCAAATTGAGGCTGAGAAGGGAGTATGGTAAACTCCTCTATTGTCGCACAGACCAAGGAAGTTTCTCCCTTGTGTTTCTAGTTGGGGTAATAAGTGCAGAGAAGTTAAATAAAATATAAACGAGCAGGTTTTCCTCTGGAATTTCATCCACTCCCCAACTTAACTTTTTTTATTCATTCGTGGGATGTGGGCATCGCTGGCATGGCCAGCATTTATTGCCCATCCCTAGTTGCCCTCGAGAAGGTGGTGGTGAGCCTCCTTCTTGAACCGCTGCAGTCCGTGTGGTGAAGGTACTCCCACAGTGCTGTTAGGGAGGGAGTTCCAGGATTTTGACCCAGCGACGATGAAGGATCGGCGATATACTTCTAAGTCATGATGGTGTGTGACTTGGAGGGGAACCTTGAGGTGGTGGTGTTCCCATGTGCCTGCTGCCCTTGTCCTTCTAGGTGGAAGAGGTCGCGGGTTTGGGAGGTGCTGCCGAAGAAGCCTTGGCGAGTTGCTGCAGTGCATCTTGTAGATGGTACACACTGCAGCCACGGTACGCTGGTGGTGGAGGGAGTGAATGTTTAAGGTGGTGGATGAAGTACCAATCAAGCGGGCTTTGTCCTGGATGGTGTCGAGCTTCTTGAGTGTTGTTGGAGCTGCACTCATCCAGGCAAGTGGAGAGTATTCCATCACACTCCTGACTTGTGCCTTGTAGATGGTGGAAAGGCTCCAACAAACTAGGGAGGAAAATCATGTGGGGAGACGTTCTGCCCCACATGGGTGCCATTTCCAGTATTTCCTGCCATAACTGACATTGAGGAGACTATATGATCGCCCTAATATGCGTGTGAATATTGAAATGCATTGTTAATGATGGGAACACATCGTACAACATATTTCCCGTCATTTGCACCATAGCAGCATTGGGTGCTTGGAACATTAGTGGATTCCGGAACATCCAGGATTGCTCAGGGGGGTGGGTGTCTTCATTGGAGGTGGCTGGAGCTCTGCCCCCATAAGTCCATCTGGATTCTTCGATGTGAGGCCAGGACCAGGGTTATCCAGGCCCCGGCCAAGTTTTGTCCAGCTCCTGCCGAAGCTGCAATTGTGGGGGGGGGGAGAAAGAGTGCTGGAACAGTCACTGTCTGAATATCTAATCATGTGGACATACCAACTGAGCAAGTTTCTCAACTAGCACTTTTCAATAAGGGCCCCTGGAATCCTGTCCGAGTACTTATTAAACCCCCCCCCCCCCAGCCGAGAGACCAATTTTAGTGCCGCTCCAACTGAGATCAGGGGCAGGATTTTCATTCAGGAGTAGGATTTTCATTCAGGAGTCGGGTAGGAGGTAGGACTACAACTTTCGGGGTTGTAGTCCCGCCTCCATCGAGATGCGGCCAATCCACACGATTTTAACTTGATTGACCTTGTTGAGCCTGTCCAGCGGGCTCAGCAGGCCAATTAAGGGCCACCCGGCAACAGGTGGCGTCACAGACTGAAATTTCATCTGTCAAGACGTTTTAACAGATGAAATATCAGCATTTCACAGCTGTCTGAAGCTGTTAAACACTGACGGTCTTACTTCTAACATGAGTCCTTCTCCACAGACTCAGTTAGAAATCTCTCCTGCACAGAAAGCTGCAGGCTGTCACTTTTGACAGATCGCAGCCATTCTGCTTTCTGTGCCGGTGAGATGAGGGACTCCCTGAACCTAAAGGAAGGAAGGCTGAAAAGGTAATTTACACTTCTTTAATCACTTTAGACACACCAAACACACTTACCTTTGCACTCATGCACACATCACTCACCTGAACACCGACATCGTGACCCCTCCAAGCCCTTCAACCCGACGGCCCGACTCCTCCAACTTGGCGTGGTTTGGAGCCATCGGGAATCCCACAGTTCAAGCTTAAAAATAGGAATTAGGCTAAAAACTGCCTGTTAACTACCTGTTAACAGGCAGTTAATTGGCACTAATCCCTTCCCACCTCGGGTAGGTGGGTCCCCGCCTCCTTTGAAACTGGCATGGAGGCGGGTTGGGGGCGAGATGGGGTCGGGACCCCCGATTTCGGGATTTTAACCCCCCGCATGCCTCCAATCCCGACTCCACGGCACACTGAAAATCCTGCCCCAGGACTCTCAACCGAACTTGGGACCTCTCTGACTGGGTCAGTGCCGCCCACGACCAGTGCATTCGCCCAGTCAGCCTCATACTAAAGGCGCTTTTCTTTTTTAAGGTTTGTCGACTAAAGAGGAAGGTTGTCTTTGAGAAAGCAGCGACTACTTTGAAAAGACCATTTAAAGAAAAAAAACTGTACTGACAAAAAGAGAAAGCAGACAATAAATTCAGCTGCCACGTTCCATTATATTACAATCACGGAACGATTGTTAATACAAAATTTTCTTTGTGAGAGAAAATTACCTCAACTTAGTCAGTGCTGACTAATGGTGGGGGAAAAAAATATGATTTATTTCTCCTCGGGCCATCTTTCTAACAGGAGATAAAGAAGCTAATCAGTATAGACTGTCATTTCCTCACAGATGTAATTAGTCAGCAGCAGCCATTTGCTATCTATATTTAACAAGATGAGTGGGATTGAACTGTGGAGCACTTGCCGTTACGGGCCTGTGTATATAATACAGGCTGGTTTGTGGGGATGGCGGTTCCCAGCACCGGGCAATTGCCGCTGAGAGACTTCCGCATGCTCTTTTCCTTCGCTCTTTCAGCAGTTGGTCTTCAGCAGTGTGAAGAACTATATTAGGAGAGAGAGTGGCAATTTAATAACATAAAGCGGAAATCTGAGTGAAATGAAATGCTAAGCATTCTTAGCACATTGGCGCACAATTGCTATGTACATTTATTTGACAGCTTGTTCGGAAAGTTGATTGTCAGTTTTCAACAACAACAACTTGGGTTTATGTAGCGCCTTTAATGTAGTAAAAACGGCCCACGGTGCTTCACAGGAGAAAGTTGACATCTAGCCAAAGAAGCAGACATTGGGATAGGTAACTAAAGGCTTGGTCAAAGAGGTCGCTTTTAAGGATCGTCTTGAAGGAGGAGAGCGAGAGGTAGCGGTTTGGGGTGGGAATTCCAGAGCTCGGGGCCTAGATGGCTGAAGACACGGCCACCCAAATAGCAGGGCAAAGGAAGTGGGGTATGCACAAGAGGCCAGAGTTGGAGGATCGTAGAGATCTCGGCGGGTTGTAGGATAAACATCTGGTGGCAAAGCAATTTGGCGTTCTAAAATGGCAGGTGTTTGAACAGTTGGCTGTGGGCCTAAGTGTGTGATTTCTCTCTGTGGTCCTTATCTTCGTTCGGCTTGTCTGAAAGAAGGAACATAGCAACAAGAGTAGGCCATTCAGCAAGTGGAAGCGAGGAGGCTTCCCCATAAGGAGGAAGGCGATTTGCATGGACTATTGTCACACACCTTCCAGCAGCAACTGAAGAATGACGTCGGCAGAAGCAGAGTATTCATTGCGCAGTGGCCCAAAATTAAGTAGCTAAAAATAAATTTAAACTGGAGGAAGAGAGAGAGGGATAATAAACGCCGAAGGATGAGCATTAAAACATGTCAAATGTAATTAAAGAGCTTTTAATCATTTGATTGGGGTAATACTCAAGAAAAATGCCTTTGAGTGCAAATGGAATATCTTTAATATCTTTAATAACATACTACTGAGCATACAGAATAAATACATACCGAGGGCCAGTAAGTGTAGATTATGTAAATGTGACCCTAAATAAATTAATAAAACATTACAAAGCGATATGAGCAAGAAAAATACACTGTACAGAATCATAGGTAAGGGAAATCGGTGGGAAAAATAGAGCGACCTTCTAAAACATTTTTTAAAATCAGTCCGAGGAACAAACGGGGAGCTAGAAATGAGCATAGCTGTAAAGCAGATCAAGAGTGAGAAATTCTTCCAGCATTCTAACGGCAAGAAGTTTATTTAAAGGAGCATGGAGATGCCATAAGGGTGCAAACAGGGTTGAAACTGAGGATGAACTCATAACGTATTAAATGATTACTTCCTGGCTGTATTCACTAGAGAAGAGACGAGCTTCATTTCACCCATCATAGGAGCTTCTACAATTAGACTCAGAGGGCGGAATTTTAACCCGCTCCCAGGAGGCAGGTTGGCACTTTAAATATTATAATAATGTGGTTCTGTGCCTCCTGGTGACCCACCATTTTAAATATAACTGTGGGCGGGCGGGCTTCCCAGGCCTCGCAAAACCTGCCAGCTAAAGGAAGGTGAGGACTGCTGGATCCAGGAGGTAAGTGCCTTTCCACTTACCTGCTGGATCCAGCGTTCATGCTTTGGCAAACCCGCCCCCCCCCCCCCCCCACAAGTGATCGGACACCACCCAGTGCCCCCCCCCCCCCCCACTACCACCATTTTGATCGCCCCCGACCTCCCCCCCCCCCCCCCCCCCCCCCGAGGCCTCAGGACCCCCTTTCCCCGCCCCCCCCCCCCCCCAAACGAGGCCTCCAATCTCTGAACCGGCCTTCCAACCCCCCACCCCCCGATCCCTCCCTCCCTCTCTGCGGCCTGGTGCCGCAGGCCAACCCAACAGCCAGCCTCTCCCTTCTCCCGGGTTTCCCTACCACGATTGCAGCCCGTCCCTGCTGCCTACCCGCCTCCAAAGTTAAACTTCTGGCCTGCAACTCATATAACCCATTCCTGGGGTTTCTATAACTTGAGGGTGCTAGATGAGATCAGGGACAGAAATCTACAAAGTGCGGACACTCCTGATGGAGAGAGACAATGGAGGTTCCATTAGATTGGAATCATGGTACCTATTTGCAAAACAGGTGATGAAGACAAACCCCAGAACTACAAACCCATTAGCCTTGTATCGATAACTGGCAAAATAATAGAATCAATCATTAGGAAACTTGAAGGCAACTTTGTGAAAATATCCTAGTAGATAGAAGCCAGCACGATTTCAGAAGTGGGAGATTCTGTCTGGCCAACCTCCTTGACTTTTTTGAGGCAGTAACACTCCAAGTAGATATTGGGAAGTCACACGATACAGGGCACATGGACTTCCAGAAAACCTTAAGAACATAAGAAATAGGAGCAGGAGTAGGCCAGTCGGCCCCTCGAGCCTGCTCCACCATTCAATAAGATCATGGCTGATCTGATCCTAACCTCAAATCTTCTATCACTCTCCATCCCACCCGAACCCATGTGATCTCCCGGGAGAGGCGAAAAACCAGATAAAAAACCCAATGGCCAATTTGGGAGAAAAAATCTGGGAAATTCCTCTCCGACCCATCTAGGCGATCGAAACTCGTCCAGGAGATCACTCTGTCCCTATATTTTCTACAGTACTTACCTTCTGTAAAGGCAATCTCCACCCCAGCCAGGAACAGGAATAAAACCATCTCCTGAAATCTAACACAGAATTAGAACACAAGAAGTAGGAGCAGAACCAGGCTACACGGCCCCTGGGCCCGCTCCACTACCCACAGGGCCATGACCATTCCGAACCTAGACTCATGTCCAATTTCCTGCCTGCTCCCCGTAACCCTTAATTCCCTTTATTTCTACGAAACTATCTATTTCTGTTTTAAATTTATTTAATGATGTAGCTTCCACAGCTTTCTGGGGCAGCAAATTCCACAAACCTACCACCCTCTGAGTGAAGAAGTTTCTCCTCATCTCAGTTTTGAAAGAGCAGCCCCTTATTCTAAGATTATGCCCCCTAGTTCTAGTTTGACCCATCATTGGGAATATCCTCACCGTATCCACCCGATCAAGCCCCTTCACAATCTTATATGTTTCAATAAGATCGCCTCTCATTCTTCTGAACTCCAACGAGTAGAGTCCCAATCTACTCAACCTCTCCTCATATGACCACCCCCTCATCCCCGGGATTAACCGAGTGAACCTTCTTTGTACTGACTCGAGAGCAAGTATGTCTTTTAAGTATGGACACCAAAACTGTATGCAGTATTCCAGGTGCGGTCTCACCAATACCTTGTACAACTGCAGCAATACCTCCCTGTTTTTATATTCTATCCCCCTAGCAATAAAAGCCAACATTCCATTGGCCTTCTTAATCACTTGCTGCACCTGCATACTAACTTTTTGAGTTTCGTGCACCAGGACCCCCCAGATCCCTTTGTACTACAGTACTTTCCAGTTTCTTGCCATTAAGATAATAACTTGCTCTACGATTTTTCCTGCCAAAATGCATAACCTCACACTTTCCAGTATTGTATTCCATCTGCCAAATCTCTGCCCACTTACTTAGCCTGTCTATGTCCCTTTGCAGGTTATTTATGTCCTCCTCACTCACTACTTTCCCTCCCATCTTGGTATCATCTGCAAACTTTGATATGTTACACTCGGTCCCCTCCTCCAAATCATTAATATAGATTGTAAAGAGTTAGGTCTAATGCATAAGGTCCCATATGAACAACTTCTGCACAAGCTTTAAGGAAGTGGGTGTTGTAAGTAAAGCTTGGGATAAAGCAATTGGCTAAAAGAGGAACCAGCTGTTACTAGTTAGGGGAGTGACGTTGAGTTGGGTTTGACGTGTTAAGTGGGGTGCCCCAGGTGTTGGTGTTGGTGCTGGCTGGGCCTCTACGAGCTGAATTTGTAAATGCAGTGCAGGTTGGTCAAACTTTCAGATGCTACTAAATTGTGAAGGGGCAGTCAAATCTGACGAACCAGCCGGGAGGAACTGCAAAACAGTTAGACAAAATTTGCAAGTGGGCAGAATGATGGCAGGTGAAATTCAATACAGGTCAGTGTAAGGTGCAACAACATTAGAAGGAACAATTGGGGAACATAATGAATGATGTTAACCTGGCTAAGATAAAGGCTGAAAGAGATCTGAGTGTGACAGTGAGACCACACCTGGAGTACTGCGTACAGTTTTGGTCTCCTTTATTTAAGGAAGGATATACTTGCCTTGGAGGCAGTTCAGAGAAGGTTCACGAGGCTGATTCCAGAGGTGAGGGGGTTGTCTTATGAAGAACGGTTGAGCAGGTTGGGCCTATACTCATTGGAGTTTAGAAGAACGAGAGGGGATCTTATTGAAACATATAAGATTCTGAGGGGGCTGGATAGGGTAGATGCAGAGAGGATGTTACCCCTCGTGGGAGAATCTAGAACTCGGGGGCATAATTTCAGAATAAGGGGGCACCCATTTAAATCGAAAATGAGGAGGAATTTCTTCTCTCAGAGGGTCGTGAATCTTTGGAATTCTCTTCCCCAGAGAGCTGTGGAGGCTGGGTCATTGAATATATTTAAGGTGCCATGGTGTGGAGATGCCGGAGTTGGACTGGGGTGGACAAATGTAAGAAGTCACACAACACCAGGTTATAGTCCAACAGTTTTATTTGAAATCACAAGCTTTCGGAGCGCTGCTCCTTTGCCAGGTGAAGTGGAGAGATGCATATAGACACAGCTTATATAGTCAGAGAATAATGCCAGATGATTACAGGTAATCTTTCTTTTTTTGTCTGTTTTTTGTTTTTCATACAGACCCCAGCATTTGCAACATTTGATCCCTTGTGACCCCACCTCATTGTTCTTTGATGTAATGTTTTCCTGACTGACCTGTTTGGACACCATTCACATCTTTGATCGCTGTGATTATCTCTCTGCCGAGGTGTGATAAATGGCAGTTAGAAAGATTACCTGTAATCATCTGGCATTATTCTCTGACTATATAAGCTGTGTCTTTATGCATCTCTCCACTTCACCTGACGAAGGAGCAGCGCTCCGAAAGCTTGTGATTTCAAATAAAACTGTTGGACTATAACCTGGTGTTGTGTGACTTCTTATATTTAAGGTGGAGATAGACAGATTTTTTGAATGACAAGGGAGTCGAGGGTTATGGGGAGCGGGCAGGGAAGTGGAGTTGAGGCCAAGATCAGATCAGCTATGATCTCATTGAATGGCGGAGCAGGCTCGAGAGGCCGAATGACCGACTCCTGCTCCTACGTCTTATGTTCTATGTTCTCATGTTGAGTCACTGAAGAGTGACAAATCAAACCTAGCTGAGCCGTTTACACAATCAATAGAATCAAGTCTGAGGCCATTGCGCTGAAGCTGTATAGTGCTCTGATCAGGCCACACCTTTAGTACTGCATTCATCTCTGGTCACCAAGGCACGAGGAAGTGCTGGAAGCGGTGCAGAGGAGGGCCACATGTCGGAGAACTGCACGGGACCGGCAGAGCACTGCGCGGCCGCATAGCGTAGAGGGGACGTGGGTTATGACGTAGAAACTCTCAGCTCCCTGAGAATCATGTACTAATGAGACTGCATTGTGTGTAGTTATTTCAAAATGTATTAAATTCTGAGCTTGTATCTCTGGGTTCTTTTGAGGCTTTCAATCTGCGCTGTAATAGCTGAAAAAGTAATATTTCGTGCTATTTATATTCCTACTGTTATGGTTACAGTTTTCTTCCCAATATTTTACATTTGTGTTTAGAGCAAAAAAAGACGGTTTTCATACGCAGATCGAGTCAACTAACATGCTGTTAGCGGGATAGCATGCAATAGGGCTAATAATTACTCTCCGCCATATTAAATGTGTCAGCCATGGTTCAGTCGCTAGTTCTCTCGTCTCCCGAGTCAGAGGTGGTGGGTTCAAGCCCCACTCCAGAGACTTGAACACAAAAATCTAGGCTGACACTTCAGTGCAGTGCTGAGGGAGTGCCGCACTGCCGGAGGTGCTGTCTTTTGGGTGAGATGACCTACTGAGGCCCCCTGTCTGCCCTCTCCGGTGGATGTAAAAGATCCGATGAGACAAAGAAGAGCAGAGGAGTGTCCCGGGCCAACATTTATCTCTCAACCAACATCACTAAAACGTTATCCGGTCATTATCACATTGCTGTTTGTGGGAGCTTGCTGTGCGCAAATTGGCTGCTGCATTTCCTACATTACAACAGTGAGCACGCTTCAAAAAGTACTTCATTCACTGTAAAGCGCTTTGGGATGTCCTGAGATCATGAAAGGCACGAATATAAATGCAAGTCTTTTTTTATGTTGCTCTGGAGACCATATGGTTTTCCTGCCACTGCCTTCTAGTTACTGTATTCTGAGATGGTAATTGCCACAGTGTCAGTCAGATAAATACATGAGCTTGTACTAATACTCCAAGTTTATTTACAAATTCAGAAATTCGGGTCGGAGGCTTCCCGCGGGCGCAAGCCCCCGACCTGCACTTACCTAGCGCGCCTGCCGTTGGGCTGTGGGCCCGCGTGGGATTCCGATCCTGGGCCTGCTCCAACTGCCGGCGCGCAGGGCTCGCGTATCCCAGGGGCGCAGTTAGTTCGCAGCGTCCCCTGGGATCACGTGGGCCATGGTGAGCTAACCTGTCAAATCTATGAATAGAGATCGGCCCCAAAACCTAAGTAAAACTTCAAATAAAAAATTTTTTAAATCACATTTTTAAAATAACTGTAAATTACATAAATTAACTTTTAAACAAAAATTTAAATTTTTGAAAAAATGAATTAAAGTTTTTAACAGGGCTAAAAATAAACGTACCTTTTAAAGTATTTTAAAATGATAAACCTGTGGGGAAAAAATGTTTTAATTTTACTTAATTAACCTCTTACCTTGTTAAAAGCAGGCCTTGCGCCTGCTTTTTCCACGCGCAACTGTTAGGGACTTACTCGCACTGAAAAACCTGTGAAAAAATCGGAAGTTCCAGGCGTACGCGCTGCGCTCCGGCGCACGTGTTTGACCTCCGAACCCCTTCCTTCAAGGGAACGGAAATTCCGGTTTCCAGCGCATGCGCAGTGCATGCATGAAACCGGCACTTCCGTTGGCCCTACGGGTGAGTGCACAGCGCGTACTCACCCGTGGGGACCTGAATTTCTGGCCCATTAATATAATTGCACAGAAACAAAAAGACACAACAAGAAACTAATAGTAGTACGATAGCAAAATACTGCAGATGTTGGAAATCCGAAATAACAACAGAAAATGCTGGAAAAACTCAGCAGGTCAGGCAACATCCGTGGAGAGAAATTTGAGTTGACGTTTTGGGTTGGACCCTTCTTCAAAACTGGAAAGAAAAGAAACTAGATCGGAGGCAGGGCTGCGATCGGACAAAAGAATAAAAGAAACAAAAGAAGTAAAAGAGATTAGAAGCTAGACGAGATGGTAATAGGCTGGGATTAGGTGTAAAGTGTACTGGCAGGGCAAAAGATAGCTGCCAGGTGTGAGAGAGAAACAAAAGGAAGGGGGGGGGGGTGGAAAAGGAGTGGAACAATTACAAGAGAAAATGAAATGGGGGCCGAGCTTATGATCTGAAATTGTTGAACTCGATATTGAGTCCGGAAGGCTGCAGACTGCCTAATCGGAAGATGAGGTGCTGTTCCTCGAGTTTACGTTGAGCGTCCGTGGAACAATACAAGAGGCCAAGGACGGTGAGGTCCGAGTGGGAATGGAGCGGTGAATTAAAATGACAGGCGACCGGAAGCTCGGGGTCACCCTTACGGACTGAATGGAGGTGTTCCGCAAAGCGGTCACCCAATCTGCGTTTGGTCTCCCCAATGTAGAGGAGACCGCATCGTGAGCAGCGAATACAGTATACTAGATTGCAAGAAGCACAAGTAAATCGCTGTTTCACCTGGAAGGGGTGTTTGGGGCCCTGGACAGTGGGAAGGGGGGAGGTATAGGGGCAGGTGTTACATCTCCTCCGCTTGCACGGGAAGGTGCCAGGCGAAGAGGAAGGGCTGTTTGGGGTGTTGTATTGTTCCACGGAAGCTCAACGTAAACTCGAGGAACAGCACCTCATCTTCCGATTAGGCAGTCTGCAGCCTTCCGGACTCAATATCGAGTTCAGCAATTTCAGATCATAAGCTCGGCCCCCATTTCATTTTCTCTTGTAATTGTTCCACTCCTTTTCCCCCCCCCCCCCTTTCTTTTGTTTATCTCTCACACCTGGCAGCTATCTTTTGCCCTGCCAGTACACTTTACACCTAATCCCAGCCTATTACCATCTCGTCTAGCTTCTAATCTCTTTTACTTCTTTTGTTTCTTTTATTCTTTTGTCCGATCGCAGCCCTGCCTCCGATCTAGTTTCTTTTCTTTCCAGTTTTGAAGAAGGGTCCAACCCGAAACGTCAACTCAAATTTCTCTCCACGGATGTTGCCTGACCTGCTGAGTTTTTCCAGCATTTTCTGTTGTTATTAAGAAACTAATAGTGCAGTGCCTTGAATTGCACGTTATGCTTCAAAACAGAAAAGAACCGGTGCAAAAATACTATTCAGTAGCTTCTAACGGAGTATCTGAAGGATATGATGGAGGTGGAGATAGAATTGCACAGAGCCCCTCTTAGCCCCCTCTTGTGGTTGAGATAATGCAAAAAGCAACTGGGCAATGTGACAAAAAAATCAAGTATTATCGCAGATATAATGATCTGACAGAAATTGGAATCCCAACTTTTCGTCTGATTAGCACGAGCCGGAATTAATATATATAAAATCTCCATTGTCCGTCAAAAGAACCACTAATTTGATTAGCTTAAATTCAAAAGCTGCCGGGATTTTGAGCTACGCCACCCAGCTGCAGTCATCTTACCACAGATCATCTTTGAGTAGCTGCAGCATTTATCTAAATTCACATTAAAAATATAATTCTGAATTGTATCCTATTTGACACGGGATGAAAACTGTGCTTCCAGTGCACTGACATTTGGAATTTATGAGATTCTCTCCTCTCTTTTCAGAAGCTGATTAACCCACTACATATTTACATCATTTTCTGTCTTTATTTCAGAGTTCCAGCATTTGTGGTTTTTTGATTTCTTTATCCCCATTTTTCCTTTACTCTGTTGCCTTGCACAGTCTAAGGTCTCCTTCTCTCCTCTTCCTTTGATCCTTACACTCTTCTGCTAAAGATGTGCAACCTTCAATGTCTTTTTTTTTAACTGATGTACCAGCTTGGCTCAGTTGATGGCACTCTTGCCTCAAGTCAGAAGGTTGTAGGCTGAAGCCCAACGCCCAGGACTTGAGCACATAATTCAGGCTGACCATCCAATGAAATAGTGAGGGTATACTGTACAAGAACATAAGAAATAGGAGCAGGAGCATTATTAGAGGTACCGTCTTTCATTGTACTGAGGCTCCATCTGCCTGCTCAGCTGTTTGCAAAACATCCCATGGTATTATTTGAAGATGGGCAAGAGGTTCTCCAAGTGTCATGGATAACATCTCTCTCAATTAGCACCACCAAAATTAGACTTTCATCTCACTGCTCTTTGTGGGACCTTGCTGTGCCTGTATTGGCTGCCGTGTTTGCCTACAGAACATCAGAAATTCATTAGCAAAATACTGCGGATGCTGGAAATCCGAAATAACAACAGGAAACGCTGGAAAAACTCAGCAGGCCAGGCAACATCCGAGGAGAGAGAAACAGTTAACCTTTCAGGTCTGGGACCCTTCATCAGAACTGGAAAAAGCTGGAGATGTAACAGATATTAAGCAGGTGCAGAGGGGGTGGGGGGCCCGGAGGAAGGAATTGAAGGAACATACTGTGCTTATGTAAGAGGCAGGAAAGATAAAATGTTGCAAATGGGAATGGCACAATCATACAGCATGAAAAATGGGGGCAGGGGTTATAGTTTGAAATTGTTGAACTCGATCCAGAAGGCTGTAAAGTGCCTAATCGAAAGATGAGGGGCTGTTCCTCAAGATTACGTTGAGCTTCATTGGAACAATGTAATAGGCTGAGGACGGAGAGATCAGAGTGGGAGTGAAGCGGAGAATTAAAGTGACAGACGACCGGAAGCTCAGGGTCACCCTTACAGACTGAACGGAGGTGTTCTGCAAAGCGGTCACCCAATCCACGTTTGGTCTCCCCAATGTAGAGAAGACCGCATCGTGAGCAGCGAATACAGTATACTAAATTGCAAGAAGTACAAGTAAATCGCTGTTTCACCTGGAAGTGGCGTTTGGGGCCCTGGACAGTGGGAAGGGAGGAGGTATAAGGGCATGTGTTGCATCTCCTGCACTTGCACGGGAAGGTGCCAGGGGAAGGGCTGTTAGGGTTATTGAGGAGTGGACCAGGGTGTCGCGGAGGGAGTGGTCCCTTCGGAATGCTGAAAGGGGAGGTGAGGGGAAGATGTGTTTGGTGATGGGATCACGTTGGAGGTGGAGGAAATGGCGGAGGATGATCTGTTGAATGTGGAGGCTGGTGGGGTGAAAGGTGAGAACAAGGGATCATCCTCCGCCATTTCCGCCACCTCCAACGTGATCCCACCACCAAACACATCTTCCCCTCACCTCCCCTTTCAGCATGCTGAAGGGACCGCTCCCTCCGCAACACCCTGGTCCACTCCTCAATCATCCCTAACACCCCTTCCCCTTCGCCCGACACCTTCCCGTGCAAGCGCAGGAGATGCAACACATGCCCTTTTACCTCCTCCCTTCCCACTGTCCAGGGCCCCAAAACCCCTTCCAGGTGAAACAGCGATTTACTTGTACTTCTTGCAATTTAGTATACTGTATTCGCTGATCACGATGCGGTCTCCTCTACATTGGGGAGACCAAACGCAGATTGGGTGACCGCTTTGCAGAACACCTCCGTTCAGTCCGTAAGGGTGACCCTGAGCTTCCGGTTGCCTGTCACTAATTCTCCGCTCCATTCCCACTCTGATTGCTCTGTCCTCAGCCTATTACACTGTTCCAATGAAGCTCAACGTAAACTCGAGGAACAGCACCTCATCTTTCGATTAGGCACTTTACAGCCTTCTGGACTCAACATTGAGTTCAACAATTTCAAACTGTAACCCCTGCCCCCATTTTTCATGCTGTATGATGTTGCCATTCCCATTTGCAACATTTTGTCTTTCCTGCCTCTTACATAAGCACAGTATATTCCTTCAATTCCTTCCTCCCCTCCCACCCCTCTGCCTCTGCACCTGCTTAATATCTGTTACATCTCCAACTTTTTCCAGTTCTGATGAAGGGTCCCAGACCTGAAACGTTAACTCTGTTTCTCTCTCCACGGAAGCTGCCTGACCTGAGTATTTCCAGCATTTTCTGTTGTTATATCAGAAATTCATTGCCTGGGACATCCCGAGATTGCAAAAGGGGCAATATAAATGCAAATTCTTTCTTTTTTTAATTTCCCGACATTCTATCACAAGCCATTTCGGTATTGCAAATTAAATTTCTTTATTACTGTAATAATTGACTCCGCGTACACCTAATGAATAAAATGATCAAGCGTTCCGGTTTTTTTTTAATGGGGGGGGGGGGGAAGTGCAACAAGCTTATGCTTGCGCGAAAGGTTTGATGAGTAAGTTAGGTAAGTGGCAGCTGTCTCTCACTCTGCCAGCGCATTTCACACTTCATCTAGCGCCGTCTTTTGTCTCTTTACCTGTGATATTACCATCTCGTCTCGCCTTGAATACCTCTTAATGTCTCTTCACTTTTCTCTTTTGTCCTTTCATCCCTTCCCCCATTTCCCAGCCCTCAAACTGGCCTTTTAATCTGTTTCATTTCCTGCGTTTTTTCTCAGTCCTGACGAAGGGCCATCGACCTGAAACGTTAACTCTGTTTCTCTCTCCACGGATGTTGCCTGGCCTGCTGAGTTTTTCCAGCATTTTCTGCTGTTATTTCGGATTTCCAGCATCCACAGTATTTTGCTATCGCCAGGTAAAGGGGCCGCTGGATGTGTTTGCGTTATTTTACTGAAATATTTTTTGATGCCTTGCAGGGTGATAAATGCAGGGAAAAGCACACACAACGAGGACCAGGGTTCCTGTGAAGTGGTGACCGTGACGAAGAAATCGAGCGCTCCCATCACACCAAGTAAGAATTCCACAGCCAAAAGGCGATCATCGTTGCCAAACGGGGACGGGATACAGCTTCAAGACAATTCAGTAAGTGAAACTCCATTCTACTTTCAATGGGTCAGTGAAGTACACTATACACAGATTGCACAGCAAGATCAATAGTACCAAGTGATGCGCAGTGAATGACCGTAGGCATTACTGTGTTACATATAGTTACTTGGAGCCGATAGCACAGAAACAGGCCATTCGGCCCCAACTGGCCCGTGCTGGTGTTTATGCTCCACACCAGTCTCCTCCCACCCCTCCTCATCACACCCTTCGGCACACCCTTCTATTTCCTTTCTCCCTCATGTGCTTCTCTAGCTTCCCCTGAAATGCATCTACGCTATTTGCCTCAACCACTCCTTGTGGTAGCGGGTTCCAACATCCTTACCACGCTTTGGGTAAAGAAGTTTCTCCTGAATTTGCATTTATTGGTGACTACCTTTTTTATATTTATGGCCCCTAGTTTTGGCGTCCACCATAAGTGGGAACATCTTCACTACGTCTACCCTATTAAATCTCTTCATACGTTTAAAGACCTCCTATTAGTGTTGCAAGCTAGATGGGGAAATCGCCACATTTCTAACTACCTCCCCACCGCGCCCCCCCCCACCACCATTGGCAGCTGTGCCTTCAGCCATGTAGTTCCCACTCTTTGGAATTCCCTCCCTAAACCGCTCCGCCCCTTCCCCTTCAAAACTCTACTTAAAACCATCCTCTTTGCCCAAGCTTTTCGTCACTCCTCCCAATAGCTCCTTCTTCGGTTCAGCATCCTTTTTTTTCCTCTTATGCCTCTCTTAAGCACTTGGGCGTGTTTCTCTACGTTAAAGGCGCTATCTAAGTGCAAGTTCTTGTTAGAACGCCTGCCATTTTGTTCACTACTTGCTCAATTCACGCTATTGTTTTAACGTGCATGATTCTTGGAGATAGAAGAGAGGGGTTTTATTTCACTCTCTTCCCTGTGAATTGCGTTCATTAACACACCAGTCGCAAGATCATTACAGCTGAAGAAGGTCGGTCGGCCCATCTTAGTTCATCCATGCAGAGAGACCCCACATTCCGCTCATTGCTGCATCCCACTGTTTCTCAAATGACTCCTGGTTTGTCGTCTCCACCACTCTATTTTTGTCAGTCACTCTTTTGTCTTCCGGTTAACGAAAATGCTCGTGTCAGCAATGCTGGATCACCAGAGTTCCAATTACACCGCTGAGTGGGTACTGGAGACCTGGCGGGGCACCGAGGGACAGCTGCAATCTTCTTGTATAATTCTCTTCAGTTTTTTTTTTCTTCTCAAGAATTTTTTTCTTCTTCCCTTTTGTCTTTTAATTTTTTTTCCCTTTGCTTTCTCCATTGTCTTGGGTATTTGTGTAATTTTGAAAGTTGGATCTTTCTGATGCTGCTCTTTATTGTGCAAGGGGTGATACTCTGACGTCGTGCTCTCGGCACAGAGCCGTGCCCTGGTGCCCGCGCACGTCACAAATTCAGATGCATGTCACGCACGGTTAATGGTTGAAAAAGGCGTGCACCGCACATGCCCGAATTTCTAATCTGAGCGCTCCAAGCCAAGCGTGCAAAGTCAGAAAAATCACCCTTTTTAGATGTTTACTTATGTTCTTGTGGTGGCTCTGGACACCTCCTGTGTTTTACTGCAGACTTTGTTTCAGCAGGGTTTGGTGCATCTTTCCTGACCAGATTTAACTTTGCGCTTCTGTTTAGTTCTGGTTTCTGTTTACGTAGACCTGGAATTCCCTCTGACCTGTTAAAAGAAAAAAAAAAAGACTTGCATTTATATCGCACCATTCACAACCTCAGGACGTCCCAAAGCGCTTTACAGCCAATGAAGTACTTTTGAAGTGTCGTCACTGTTGTAGGAAACGTGGCAGGCAACTTGCGCACAGCAAGCTCCCACAAACAGCAATGTGATAATGACCAGATGATCTGGGTTTTTTTTTTTTTTTTAGTGATGTTGGTTGAGGGAGAAATATTGGCCAGGACACCGGGGAGAATCCCCTGTTCTTCTTTGAAATAGTGTCATGGGATCTTTTACATCCACCTGAGCGAGCAATCACTCCAGATACAAATATAGCGAGTCTTCATCCATAGCTAGCATAAATGAGAACACATTCTCAATAGTTACTGAGTAACTTGTATTCAGTGAAAGATTGCAGATATTCAATGAAAGAACATGAGCAAAGTTGCATAGCTTATGACTCTGACACACGTGAGGTAAACGATAGGGATCAATGTGGTTTTGTGACCACTGGTGTCTCAAGGGAGTATTGGGCGCAGATCTGTTCTTCTCCATTGACTTAGTGGTTAAGCAAACACATTATGAGAAATCATGTACATCAAGTTCAGTGTAAGCAGAAGGCAGTGCCAGTGACCCAGAAACCAGCGATCCAGAGCTTAAGCAAAAACAACACTGCATATCGCATGCATTGAGTTCAGAGTCAAGGAGAAGGGCATTGCTAGCAACTTGGAAATCAGTGACCCCTGACTTCAGAGGGTCCCATAAATTCTCAGAAATCAGACGACCCTCCTGGAGGCTGCCGAAAATTGGCATTAGCAGAAGCTTGGCAGCAAGCCACCGGCCGCGCGCTCTCGGTTATGTCAGGCCTGAAAGGCGAGAAAGGTTGGAATGTCGCAGGGAAATAAGGGGGGCAAAAAAATGCCATTTTCAAAACCAGAGTGGGTCTGAAATTGCTCTGTCCTGCACCTTTTTCTCAGGCGTTTTGTGAATATAAGGGGATGAGTGCCACTGTTTCAGTATTATAGTGAACATGTTTACTATAATACTCCAGCATTTGAGCCCGTAATCTAGGCTAACGCTCCCGGTTCTGAGGGAGTGCTGCACTGTCGGAGGTGCTGTCTTTCAGATGAGACATTAAAAGTGAGGCCCCGTCTGCGCTCTCAGGTGGATGTAAAAGATCCCACGGCACTATTTTGAAGAAGAGCAGGGGAGTTCTCCCCGGTGTCTTGGCCAGTATTTATCCCTCAACCAACATCACTAAAACAGATGATCCGGTCATTATCACATTGCTGTTTGTGGGAGCTTGCTGTGCGCAAATTGGCTGCTGCTTTTCCTACATTACAACAGTGACTACACTTCAAAAAGTACTTCATTGGCTGGAAAGCACTTGGGGACATCCTGAGGATGTGAAAGTCGCTACAGAAATGGAAGTCTGTCTTTTTTTGTCTGTCTTTCTCTTTCTGTCTGTCTTTCTTTATGAATATTCAACTGTAAAAGGCATCACAGCTGAGACTAACTTGCTCTCTCTTGGCATTCTCTCTCACACACCAACTCTCTCACACTTCATCCGGCAGCTGGGGATTAGCAAGCGTCCATGTTGTGCTCGTGGTGGCACAGACAGCCACTGGCCCCATGCTAATTAGGTTGCCCTCCCCCCCCCCCCCCCCCCCCCCCCCGATTCCAAGGGGTCAGAGCTGGAGGTTATCGGCAGGTGCAGTCCTGGTGCAAGTGCCGGGATCGTGGCCCATGGAAAGTTCAATGCCGAGAGATTCTGAAGGGCTAGGATAAGGTAAAGAACGATAGGTGGTTTCCACTATTTGGCAAGACTGCAATGAGAGGGGTCAGATTTAAGATGATCACAAAAAACATTAGAGGGGAGGTTAGAAAAGAATGACTGTATACAGAGGGTGGTTAGAATGTGGAATATTTTGCCGCAAATTGTCATTGAAGCAATGTCCACAAATTCTTTCAAAAGGTAGCTGCTAAATGGTTAACGGTAACCTGATAGAGGTCTTCCAAGATTATGATGAAGTAAATAGTGACAGATTGTTGTCGCTGATTGGCAGAATGGTAGCGAGAGAGTGCCACTTTAAGATCATCACAAAAAAAAGGAATTAAAGGGGAAGTTAGTTTTAAGAATAAAATCCTCTCACAAGGCAGTTAGAAATTGGGATTCTCTGCTATGGACTAGAATCCATCAATTCTTCTAAAAGGAAATTGGATGCTTGAGAAGGAGGAATATTAAAGGGTGTGGGAAACATCTGGGATTAGAGTGAGTGGCTCATTTGGAGAGAAAAGCACCAGGAGCAGATGTGACTAGCTGAATGGCGTATTTCTGTGTCACAGCTTCAATGGTTCTACGGTGAGCATGCTGACTATCTAGGCATACGGATTCAAGGTTCATCCAGTCAGTTCAAACGGTGCTTCCTGATTTGAAAGTCGACGACAGCTACCAGTCTCGGACCCTTGGACACCCTGAGCCTGAAGTACTTGCAGCACCTTTTATTATTAAAAAAATATATATATACATATGCACGACAGATTATCTCACCACAGAATCCCCATTGGAATAGACCCGCTTCTCCCAATGTAGTGGGACGCAGAATGTTAACACAATTGCACTAAAATAGTACTCGAGAGAGGCCTGGACCAGGGAGCACGAGTTCAAAGCCCACTGTGATAGTTTGAGAATTTGATTTCATTTCTGGAAATAAAAAAATTTGGTATCAGTAAAAGTGACCATAAAAGCTGTTGGATCGTAGTAAAAGTCCACTAATGTCCTTTTCGGGATGGAAACCTGCTGCCGTTACCCGGTCTGGGCCTATATGTGACTCCAGTCCCCACACCAACACGGTTGACTCTTAACTGCCCTCTGAAGTAACCTAACAACCCACTCGCTTGTATCAAACCGCTACCGGCGGCTCAAGAAGAAAACCCGCCGGCACCTTCCATCTCGGGTCAACTTGGTAATGGGCAATAAATGTTTGATTTAAAGATAAAACTCCCCATGAACCTACAGGCCTTTTCATATCCTAAAACCCTCTTGCCGCTCCCCTCCAATTCCAGAAACCCCCAACAATCAGGAATATATTACAAACAGCAAGAGTTTGCGAACTCGATAGCTTTGGACAGCGGTGGGAGGGACCCCCCGAAAATTGGTCTACGCTGAGAAAGATAACGCGTGTCGTAGAGTCATAGAGTTATACAGCACGGATAGAGGCCCTTCGGCCCATCGTGTCCGCGCCGGCCATCACGCCCTGTCTAATCTAATCCCATATTCCAGCATTTGGTCCGTAGCCTTGTATGCTATGGCATTTCAAGTGCTCATCCAAATGCGTCTTGAATGTTGTGAGGGTTCCAGCCTCCACAACCCTTCCGGGCAGTGAGTTCCAGACTCCAACCACCCTCTGGGTGAAAAAGTTCTTTCTCAAATCCCCTCTAAACCTCCCGCCCTTTACCTTGAATCTGTGCCCCCTAGTTATTGACCCTTCTACTAAGGGAAAAAGCTCCTTAGTATCCATCCTATCTATGCCCCTCATAATTTTGTACACCTCAATCATGTCCCCCCTCAGCCTCCTCTGCTCCAAGGAAAACAAACCCAATCTGCCCAGTCTCTCTTCATAGCTGAAGCGTTCCAGCCCTGGTAGCATCCTGGTGAATCTCCTCTGCACCCTCTCCAAAGCTATCACATCCTTCCTGTAGTGTGGCGACCAGAACTGCACACAGTATTCCAGCTGTGGCCTAACCAGTGTTTTATACAGCTCCATCATAACCTCCTTGCTCTTATATTCTATGCCTTGGCTAATGAAGGCAAGTATCCCATATGCCTTTTTTACCACCTTATCCACCTGTTCCGCCGCCTTCAGGGATCTGTGTACTTGCACACCCAGATCCCTCTGACCCTCCGTCTTGCCTAGGGTCTTACCATTCATTGTGTATTCCCTTGCCTTGTTAGTCCCCCCCAAAGTGCATCACCTCGCACTTTTCCGGGTTAAATTCCATTTGCCACTGTTCCGCCCATCTGACCAACCCATCGATATCGTCCTGCAGACTGAGACTACCCTCCTCGCTATTTACCACCCTACCAATTTTTGTATCATCCGCGAACTTACTGATCATACCTTTTACATTCATATCCAAGTCATTAATATAGACCACAAACAGCAAGGGACCCAGCACCGATCCCTGTGGTACCCCACTGGCCACAGGCTTCCAGTCACAAAAACAACCTTCGACCATCACCCTCTGCCTTCTGCCACTAAGCCAGTTTTGTATCCAACGTGCCAAGGCACCCTGGATTCCATGGGCTCTTACCTTCTTGACCAGTCTCCTGTGCGGGACTTTATTGAAGGCCTTACTGAAATCCATGTATACCACATCCACTGCGTTACCCTCATCCACACACCTAGTCACCCCCTCAAAAAATTCAATCAAATTAGTCAGACATGATCTTCCCTTGACAAAGCCATGTTGACTATCCCTGATTAATCCTTGCCTCTCCAAGTGGAGACTGATTTTGTCCCTCAGAATTTTTTCCAATAATTTTCCCACCACTGACGTTAGGCTCACTGGCCTGTAGTTCCCCGGTTTTTCCCTACTCCCCTTCTTGAATAATGGAACTACATTAGCGGTTCTCCAGTCCTCTGGCACATCCCTTGTGGCCAGAGAGGTCCTGAATATATGTGTTAGAGCCCCCGCAATCTCTTCCTTTGCCTCACACAGCAGCCTGGGATACATTTCGTCCGGGCCTGGGGATTTATCCATTTTTAGGCCTGCTAAAACCGCCAATACCTCCTCCCTCTCGATGTTAATGTGTCCATATATATATAATATATTTTATATTTATTTAAAGTCAGCGAATTGTTCGAGTTCCACACTTGGCAAGATCCAGTCAGAAGCGTTTTGGACAAGTCGAGTCTCGGACAGCAGCACGTCGGCAGAAGATTTTTGTTGCTGTCCTCAGGATCCAATCCTCGCCAGCAATGCCACACATCCCCCCCCCCCCCCCCCCACCCCCAGAATGAATAATTTAAAAAAAAATTAAATGAAGACTGCGTAAATCATGGCTTTATGGCACAAGGCGCAATGGATTACCACAATTACAAAATAATAGAAAACCCAACTGCTGCAGGGTGGGAAAAAGTCATTAGAGTGGGAGGAGGCTCGTGTGGAGCATAAAACACTGGCAGAGACTAGTCAGGCCGAATGGCCTGTTTCTGTGCTGTAGATTCTAAGTAACTCTTTTTTTTCTAATTCACTTTCTATTATTCAACATTTGCCACGTGATTTTTTATTGTGACATTCTCGTGTTAAATCCTGCAAATCATTTCAAACCTCTAAACAAACTGCAACCCTGACTCACAATCCTGCTATAGTTATCAGTTCTGCCTCACCCGATTCCCATTGTATTTTTTTAAACTTGCTTTTCCTGATTTCTCTCATTTGACCTCTACTCGTTGGCTTCTGTGTCCATCCTCCTACTTGCTTTAAAGAGGCACTGCTTTGTGAAAAGTGTTTGGCAAATCATTTCTTTTTTTTTCTCCATTTTGTTTCACTGTGAGATGGGGGTAAAATTTTGTTTTCGCTGCACGGACGTTAATCTGGTGGAGGAGGTCACCCCGCTCATTAAAGAACCCGCCAAGCATTCATTCCATTGATTTGCAAATCAGACGGATTCCATACAGTGACGGGAGGAGGCCATTCTGCCCCTCAAGTCTGTCCCGCCATTCAATTGGATCATGGCTGATCTTAACTCCATCTACCCGCCTTAGTTCCGTAACCCTGAATACAGGTTAATAAGGCCAGTTAAAAAAAAACGCTGGTGCTCATTTTTAGAGGGATAGAATTGAAAAGCAGGAAGTTATGTTAAACTTGTATAGAACCTTTGTTAGACCACACATGGAGTACTGTGAACAGTTCTGGTCTCCATATTATAAAAACAATGTAGAGGCACTGGAGAAGTACAAAAACGATTTACTAGGATGATACCAGAACTGAGAGGCTATACCTATCAGAAAATATTGAACAGACTTTTTTTTCTCTAGAAAAGCGAAGATTGAGGGGTGACCTGATGGGTCTTTAAAATTATGAAAGGGTTTGATCGGGTAGACGTTTCCACCTGCGGGAGAGACCAGAACTAGGGGCCACAAATATAAGATAGTCACTAATAAATCCAATAGCGAATTCAGGAGAAACTTCTTTACCCAGAGAGTGGTGAGAATGTGGAACTCGACATTTTCAATTGACCTAGCCTCAACAGTTTTTTTGGCGGGGGTGCTGGGGGGGGGGGGGAGGAAAGAGTTCCAGATTTCCACTACCCTTTGTGTCGAAGTGCTTCCTGACATCACCCCTGAATGGCCGAGCTCTCATTTTAAGGTGATGCCCCCTTGTTCTGGACTCGCCCCACCAAAGGAAATAGTTTCTCTCTCTCTCTCTAATCTCCCGTGAACTCCTCTTAATCTTCTTAACCACCTCAATTATATCGAGCGAGCGTTCCGCTCTGCCAGATTACCACCCAGGGGGTGAAGATGAAAATTTGCTCCACGTTGTTTCGAAGTCATTTGCGTGTGACCGCACTGTGACGAGAGTGTCACACATCTGCCTCTTTCAAGCAAAAGAGTTTCACCAAACGCATTTTGTTTTCATGAAGTCAGTGCCATTTTTAATGTGCGAAACACTTTGATTTTTTAAAATTCATTTTTATGGGATGTGGGCATTGCTGGCAAAGCCAGCATTTATTGCCCATCCCTAATTGCCCTTGAGAAGGTGGTGGTGAGCCGCCTTCTTGAACTGCTGCAGTCCTTGTGGTGAAGGTGCTCCCACAGTGCTGTTAGGGAGGGAGTTCCAGGATTTTGACCCAGCGACGATGAAGGAACGGCCGATATACTTCCAAGTCAGGATGGTGTGTGACTTGGAGGGGAACTTGGGGGTGGTGGTGTTCCCGTGCACCCGCTGCCCTTGTCGTTCTAGGTGGAAGATGTCGCGGGTTTGGGAGGTGCTGCCGAAGAAGTCTTGGCGAGTTGCTGCAGTGCATCTTGTAGATGGTACACACTGTAGCCACGGTACGCCAGTGGTGGAGGGAGTGAATGTTTAAGGTGGTAGAGAGGGTGCCAATCAAGCGGGCTGCTTCGTCCTCGATGGTGTCGAGCTTCTTGAGTGTTGTTGGAGCTGCACTCATCCAGGCAAGTGGAGAGTATTCCATCACACTCCTGACTTGTGCCTTGTAGATGATAGAAAGGCTTTGCGGAGTCTGCGGCGAGTGTCTCGCCTCCTGAATACCGTACAACTAACGGGTTAATTCAATATAAAGAGTTCCATTGATATTCATAGCTGACGATAACAGCAAAAAAGGGAGTGCTGCTTCCTGATTTCAGGAATGTTTAAAGCTGGAGTGTTGCTTTTGTGTGGCTAAGCCCCTGTCACACGGGTGAAATGGTGAACAGTCGATTGAATTGCAGGGCTCGATCAGAATTTGTATCTACCATCTTCTGTGAATGAGTGGGCACTACAGCACCACCAAGCTGCCCAAAAATGAATAAGAGGCATTTGTATCCTGCAGCGAGGAGGAATTTTGTGCTGCGCTCAGGATTTCTGCAATTCTGCAGATGGTGTCCACTTTGTAAGCTTTGTACTGTAGCTCAGTCAATAATTCATTTTAGCAGTTCAGCAGAAACAAAATTAACCACAGTCACAGAATCACAGAAACCCCACAGTGCAGATAGAGGCCATTTCGGCCCATCAAGCCTGCACCGACACATATCCCACCCGATCCCCGTAACCCCTACACCAACACATATCCCACCCTATCCCTGTAACCCCACGTATTTAATCCCCCTAACACTAAGGGTCAATTTATCATAGCCAATCAACCTAACCCGCACATCTTTGGACTGTGGGAGGAAACCGGAGCACCCGGAGAAAACCCACGCAAACACGGGGAGAATGTGCAAACTCCACACAGACAGTCGCCCGAGGCTGGATTCGAACCCGGGTCTCTGGCGCTGTGAGGCAACAGTGCTAACCACTATCACCGTGCTGCCAGTCAGTGAACAAAAAAACCACATTCTACATATAAAAGTGATTTGATCTGATATGCAGCGTTGTCCTAAATGTGATAGTGAAGAGTCTTTATTTAGTAAGTTGACGATTTTAAAAAAAACACAGTTAATGGGCAAACGATTTTTGCTGTTTGAAGTCCTGTATTGAGAGGGAAGTGTTCGATACATTGAAATTCAATTTTTGAGTCTGCCAAGCATGAATGTAGAATGACACTGTTGCCTATGTAACACATCTCATATAACCTGGAATGGGGTTGCCCAGTGGTGTTGTAAATTGGAGTATCTCTGTAACCTCCTCCAGCCCTACAACCCTCCAAGATCTCTGCATTCCTCCAATTCTGGCCTCTTGTGCATCCCCCGCTCCTATTGCACCACCATTGGCAACTGTGCCCTCAGCCGTCTAGGCTCTAAGCTCTGAAATTGCCTCCCTAAACACACACTCTCTTTCTCTCTCTCTCTCGCTCTCTCTCTCTCTCTCTCTCTCTCTCTCTCTCTCTCTCTCTCTCTCTCTCTCTTGACCAAGCCTTTGGTCACCAGTCCTGATATCTCCTTTTGTTGCTCAGTGTCAAATTTTTTTGTCTGATTATGCTCCTGTGAGGCGCCTTGGGACTATTAACTATGGTAAAGGTGCTATATAAATGCAAATAGTTGTTATGAATATGAAAGACACTCGTAATGTCGAATTAACCTGTTAGTTGTTGAGGGCCACAGTCCTAAGCGGATTGTGTGTATTCCGCTATTATTACATAGGACAAAAATTGGATAAATACTTGAAGGGGAAAAAAAATTACAGGGCAATGGGGAAAGAGCAGGGGAGTGGAATTAATTGAACAGCTCTACCAAAGAGCTGGCACAGGCATGATGGGCAGAATGACCACCTTATGTGTTGTATCCTTCTATGATTCTACCTTTGTTAGTATCAATTCTCAATATAAGATAAAGTTATGAGAGTTCTCTAGCGGCTGAAATGCTCATTAAGCAGCAGACTGTTGGTTGCATCATTGAAGTTGCCTATCTTGCCTTTGTTTTTATAGAATTCGGAAGATATTTCATTTAACTACTGGGCACTGTTTGATGGGCATGCAGGAGCTGGCGCTGCTGTGGTGGCCTCCAAACTCCTCCACCACAAGATAGCAGAGCATCTTAAAGAGGTGGCCGGTGTGCTGCGAAACTCCGCAGTGCTTCCCCCTACCTGCCTCAACGACGAGCCTGAAGTGGTGAACAACGCAAGGACGTTGACCAGAGCTGCCTCGCTGCGGGGGTCGATGGGGACCCCGGGGTCACCGAGCAGCCCTCCGACGCGGTTCTTCATCGAGAAGAAAATCGCGCACGAGAGTTTGGTTATTGGAGCGATTGAAAATGCTTTTAAAGAGATGGTAAGTGGTTTTTGTGGCGGTCATTTGAAGTAAGTTTCAAAGAATTCTCAAAAGAGCAACTGTCACCATTGGTGCCTCTTGGCCGTGGCAAAGCCTTGTGATGAATTTTAACATTCTTTGTGTCTTCCTTTTGGATTTAATGTTTTTTTTTACTTAAACAAAAAGTGCTCGTGACCTCCTCCAGGAGAAAGGAAGAACTTGAGTTTATATAGTGCCTTTCATGACCTCGGCGTCCCAAGCGCTTTGCGGCCAATCAAGTACTTTTGAAGCGTAGCCACTGTTGTAATGTACGAAACACGGCAGCCAATTTGTGCACAGCAAGGTCCCACAAACAGAAAGTGATAAATGGCCAGATGAAGTATTTGGTTACAGTTAAGGAACAGGAAAGAAACTGTTACATTGCTGGGTGTTTACTATAGACCACCAAATAGTAAGAAGGAGATAGAACATAATAATTAGGAGCAAGTGCAGGCCATACGGCCCCTCGAGCCTGCTCCGCCATTCAATAAGATCGTGGCTGATCTTCGACCTCAACTCCACTTTCCCGCCTGATCCCCATATCCCTTGACTCCCCATGAGTCCAAAAATCTATCGATCTCAGCCTTGAATATACTCAACGACTCGGCATTCACAGTCCTTTCAGGTAGAAAATTCCAAAGATTCTCAACCCTCTGAGTGAAGAAATTCCTCCTCCTCCTCAGTCTTAAATGGCCGACCCCTTGTCCTGAGACTATGCAACCCCCCTCCCCCCGCCCCAGTTCTAGACTCTCCAGGGGAAACAACCTCTCGGCATCTACCTTGTCAATCCCCCTCAGAATCTTGTATGCTTCAATGAGATCATCCCTCATTCTTCTAAACTCCAGAGAGTATCGGCCCAATCTACTCAATCTCTCCTCATAGGACAGCCCTCTCATCCCAGGAGAGCGAATTTCAGAGAAATGTAAAAATAATAGAGCAGTAATAGTAGGAGACTTCAATTACCCTAATATAGACAGGAAAATAACAGTATAAGAAGAAGACTACTTGCATTCGTATAGTGCCTTTCATGACCACCGGACGTCTCAAAGCTCTTTACAGCCAATGAAGTACTTTTGGAGTGTAGTCACTGTTGTAATGTGGGAAACGCAGCAGCCAATTTGCGCACGGCAAGGTCCCACAAACAGCAATGTGATATTGACCAGATAATCTGTTTTTGTTATGTTGGTTGAGGGATAAATATTGGCCAGGACACCGGGGATAACTCCCCTGCTCTTCTTCGAAATAGTGCCATGGGATCTTTTATGTCCACCTGAGAGAGCAGACGGGACCTCGGTTTAACATCTCATCCAAAAGACGGCACCTCCGGCAGTGCAGCACTCCCTCAGCACTGCACTGGAGCATCAGCCTAGCTTTTATGTGCTCAAGTCCCTGGAGTGGGACGTGAACCCACAACCTTCTGACTCGGAGGCGAGGGTGCTACCAACTGAGCCACAGCTGACACTGTCAGCTAAAGGGCAAGGCGGTGAAGAATTCCTAAAATGTGTACAGGAGAACTTTCTAGCCCAATGAGGTAGGAAGAGTGCTGGATCTAATACTAGGGAATGAAGTTGGGCAAGTGGAGTGTGTTTCAGTGGGAGAACATCTGGGTAATACTGATCATAATATAATTTAGGTTTAAAGTAGTTATGGAAAGGGACAAAGAAAAATCAATTGTATTCAAAATTATGAGGGGTTTTGATAGAACGAGCAGAGAGAAATTGTTTCCTCTGCCAAGTGGGTCGGTAACCAGAGGTCACAGATTTAAAATAATTGGCAAAAGAAATAGAGGGGAAATGAGAATTTTTTTCACATATTTGGAACACACTACCTGGAAGGGTGGTGGAAGGCGATTCCATAGGAACTTTCAAAAGGCAATTGGACACTTACTTGAAGAGGACTAATTGGCAGGGTTATGGGGAGAAAGCTGGGGTGTGGAACTAAATTGGACACAGTGGGGGTGATTTTCATTCAGAAGTCGGGGAAGGAGGCGGGACTACAACTTTCGGGGTTGTAGTCCCGCCTCCATCGAGATGCAGCCAATCACGCGATTTTAACTTGATTGACCTTGTTGAGCCCGCCCAGCAGGCCAATTAAGGGCCACCCGGCAACAGGTGACGTCACAGACTGAAATTTCATCTGTCAAGACATTTTGACAGATGAAATATCAGTGTTTTACAGCTGTTTGAAGCTGTCAAACACTGACAGTCTTACTTCTAACATGAGTCCTTCTACACAGACTCAGTTAGAAATCTCACCGGCACAGAAAGCTGCAGGCTGTCACTTTTGACAGTTCGCAGCCATTCTGCTTTCTGTGCCGGTTAGATGAGGGGCTCCCGAAACCTAGAGGAAGGAAGGCTGTAAAGGTAAGTACAGGTAATTTAAACTTCTTTACACACTTTAGACACACCAAACACACTTACCTTTGCACTCATGCACCCATCACTCACCTGAACACCGACATATCGACCCCTCCAAGTCCTTTAACCCGACAGCCCGACTCCTCTAACTTGGCGTGGTTTGGAGCCGTCGGGAATCCCACATTTCAAGCTTAAAAATAGGATTAGGCTAAAAACTGCCTGTTAACTACCTGTTAACAGGCAGTTAATTGGCACTAATCCCTTTCCGCCTCGGGTAGGCGGGTCCCAGTGCGGGGCGGGTACCTGCCTCCTCTGAAACTTACATGGAGGCGGGTTGGGGGTGGGATGATGTCGGGACCCCCGAATTCGGGACTTTAACCCCCCACATGCCTCCAATCCCGACTCCATGGGTCAATGAAAATCGACCCCAATGTGTGGAATAGCCTCCTTCTGAGCTGTAAAATTCTATGATTTATAATCAATACAAGGGGGATGTGAGGAAAAACTTTTTTACGCAGCGAGTGGTGATGCCCTAGAATGATATTTAATGTGCAATTGAACTGGAATGATAGAATCATTACAGCATAGTAGGAGGCCATTTGGCCCGTCGAGTCCATGCCGGCTCTCTGCAAGTGCACTTACTAGTCCCACTCCCCCTCCCTTTCTCCGTAGCCCTGCAATTTTTTTTCTTTCGGGTACTTATTCAATTCCCTTTTGAAAGCCATGCAGCGAGTGGTGATGACCTGGAACTTGCTGCCGACGGAAGTGGTGGAAGCGGAGACGCTCAATATTTTCCAGGGGAGACTGGATAGGCACTTGAGGGAAATAAACTTGCAGGGCTACGGGAATAGAGCGGGGGAATGGGACTGACTGGATTGCTCTACAGAGAATTGATGGGCCGAATGGCCTCCTTCGGTGCCATTATGACTATGACTCTATGATTATGACTAAGTGATGTTGGTTGAGGGATAAATATTGGCCAGGACACCGGGGAGAACTCCTCCTGCTCTTCTTCCAAATAGTGCCGTGGGATCTTTCACATCCACCTGAGAGATGTTGAACGTTTCATCCGAAAGACGGCCCCTCCAACAGTGCAACACTCCCTCAGTACTGCACTGAAGTGTCGGCCTGGATTATGTCCCTGGAGCAGGGCTTGAACCTACAACCTTCTGACTCGGAGGTGAGAGTTCTGCCCGCTGAGCCACGGCTGACACCAAGGAATTGGCTTGGGAGAAATTTCAGAGACTGCAAAAAGAGCTTTGTTGTCCTTTTCTGCTTTCGTAATTGTCCAGTTTTACCCATGTGCATTATTTCAGCTCCCTCACACTCAGTAAACATAGAAGATAGGAGCAGGAGTAGGCCATTCGGCCCCTCGAGCCTGCTCCGCCATTCAATGAGATCATGGCTGATCATCCAAATTCAGTACCCTGTCCCTGCCTTCTCCCCATATCCCTTGATCCCTTTAGCCTTAAGGAATATATCTAACTCCTTCTTGAATATATTTAATGAATTGGCCTCAACTGCCTTCTGTGGTAGAGAAGTAACTCCTCAAAGCCTGTCCTCTCAAAGAGAAATGTAAGAAGTCACACAACACCAGGTTATAGTCCAACAGTTTTATTTGAAATCACAAGCTTTTGGAGCACTGCTCCTTCATCAGGTGAAGTGGAGAGATGCATAAAGACACAGCTTATATAGTCAGAGAATAATGCAAGATGATTACAGGTAATCTTTCTAACTGCCATTTATCACACCTCGGCAGAGAGATAATCACAGCAATCAAAGGAGTGAATGGTGTCCAAACAGGTTAGTCAGGAAAACATTACATCAAAGAACAATGAGGTGGGATCACAGGGGTCAAATGTTGCAGATGCTGGGGTCTGTATGAAAAACAAAAAACAGACAAAAAAACATTTTTTTTGGCTGGAAATCACAGCAGGTCCGGCCACATCTGTGTAGAGAGAACAAGCCAACGATGACTCGAGTCTGGGTGACCCTACGTCAGGTGGGGTTACATGTAGCGTGACATGAATCCAAGATCCCGGTTGAGGCCGTCCTCATGAGTGCGGAACTTGGCTATCAGTTTCTGCTCGACGATTTTGCGTTGTCGTGTGTCTTGAAGGCCACCTTGGAGAATGCTTATCCACAGATGCGGCCGGACCTGCTGTGATTTCCAGCCAAAAAAAATGTTTTTTTGTCTTTTTTGTTTTTCATACAGACCCCAGCATCTGCAACATTTGACCCCTTGTGACCCCACCTCATTGTTCTTTGATGTAATGTTTTCCTGACTAACCTGTTTGGACACCAGTCACACCTTTGATCGCTGTGATTATCTCTCTGCCGAGGTGTGATAAATGGCAGTTAGAAAGATTACCTGTAATCATCTGGCATTATTCTCTGACTATATAAGCTGTGTCTTTATGCATCTCTCCACTTCACCTAATGAAGGAGCAGCGCTCCGAAAGCTTGTGATTTCAAATAAAACTGTTGGACTATAACCTGGTGTTGTGTGACTTCTTACATTTATCCACCCCAGTCCAACACCGACATCTCCACACCATGGCTCTCAAAGAGAACACACTTTTTTCTTTAAAAGCATTCAAAACTATCAATCAAAATAGACAGGCATTAAAGAGTTTTAAGGGTTAATTATTAGGAACGTGTGCTCCTGTCGCAAAATACCCAACTCTTCTGATTTTGATCGATCTGGAGTCATTCCTACCTCAGTTTTCAGATTTATGACTCATTAATAGACCCTGTTTGATGCAAACAAACGAGAGTACAGCCACAACGCCATAGGCTGTGGAACTGGGCGGTGATCTCCATCGATGTGGTGTTTGGGATTGCCCTCAGTTCCTCGTTGGAATTGGCTTCATTTGAATCTGCGAACATTTCTCTAAATCTTCATAGTTTGTCATCTCTGGCCATTGCTGCTAATTGTCAACACACTGGAGGCCACCTAGAAAATTGACGGACCATTTAAAAAAAATATATATACAGGTAGACTATCCTTTATCCGAACTACCGAAAACCTCTAAAAACCGAAAGTTTTTTTGTTCAGCGTAAGTCGTGCGCACGACCCCGACCCCCCGCCGACCCCCACCCCCCCGCCGACCCCCACCCCCGACAAATTTCCCAGTCTTATAAAATACCTTCTGAAATCCGAAATTTTCCGAAAACCGAAACACGGCTGGTCCCGAGGTTTTCGGATAAAGGATAGTCTACCTGTATATATAAACACAAAATGCTGGAAATACTCAGCAGGTCAGGCAGCGAGTGGGCAGTATCACCAGCATTTTCTGTTTATATTTCAGATTTCCAGCATCCGCACAGTGTTTTGCTGTTTCATTAAAAATATGAACGTGGATTAAAAACGAGATGAGCCAGAGACTTAAGTTTAGATTTTACTCATTTCGTTCCAACTTGTGTTGAGATTTCTCCAAAGAAGGATCCAGCAGCACTTTCAGGAAACATCTCCTGGCCCCATCCTGTTGCTTTATGCGTTGCTTTACAGTGAAATCAAATCTTGCTGGAGTCTCTTGTGATCTTGCAGGTAATAAGCGGATTATTACCACTTGGAACCCAGATCGATGTAGCTCCCATTCCACTTCAGTGCTATTATGCGGCAACATTATAGAGAATTGGTTTGTACCTGAGGCAGTCCTTTATATTCATGGAAAGGACTTTATGTTATGCTAATTCTGTCTTAAGAATTCAAATTATACACATTTTAAATTGCCAGTTTGAGTGTGCATTGACCTGAGCAGCAGCCTCTGGTGACACTGGATGGGTAATGTCCTGAATTTATGTCTCCTAATGTACGAGCGAGTGCCCTCCCCCACCCCCACACCCCGGAATTCCGAGCCCCGTGATCCGTCCCTGGAAGTGTGGCGGAGCGGGAATCCTGCTCGCCCAACCAACCCGCGATGACCCCGCCCTAAATTCCAGAGTCGTCAAATTTAAATATTGCTAGGCAAGACAAATGCACATGTCCTCTCGGCAATTGCCCAGTTACACTGGGAGGTCTGGAATATTTGTGGGGTAAAGGGATGGCGGCGGGCGCGGAGGCGGAGGAAGAAGTACTCTTAAAGGAGTAGCAGCGTGCAGTAATTTCAAACCATGGAACGAAAAGGAACTGCGAACAAGAGGGCGGGAGAGAGATGCAAGTATGATGCAGGGCTTGATAGGGTGGATGCTGAGAGAATGTTTCCCTTGGCTGGGGAGTCTAGACCAGGGGCCACAGCCTCAAGATAAAGGATCGGCCATTCAGGACTCAGATGAGAAGACATTTCTTCACAGAGGGTGGTGAATCTTTGGAATTCTCTACCCCAGAGGGCTGTGGAGGCTCAGTCATTGGGTATATTCAAAACAGAAGTCGATAGATTTCTGACTAGTAAGCGCATCAAGGGATATGGCGATGGGGCCGGTCAATGGAGTTGAGGCAGAAGATCAGCCATGATCTCATTGAATGGCGGAGCAGGCTCGAAGGGCCGAATGGCCTACTCCTGCTCCTATTTCTTATGTTCTTATGAATGAACTTGGGTGGGGGTAGGGTTGTGGGGTGGAATAATGGGAGGTAGGAGACCTGCCAGCACAACAGCCAAGAACATGTGGAAGGAAGTTTCTGGAACTCCCAGGAACCCTACTCCAATGCAGGACGAGGTTTAATGATCTTACTGTGGCTGATTGTATTGACATCTTGGCTCTGATTGAAATTTGGCTCATGGGTGGCGATACCTTGCCCCTCGCCGAAGCCTCCTCACCTGGCTATACTTTCCACCACATGCCCAACCCAAATCGTTACAGTGGTGGTGTGGCCCTTATCACCAAATCACACCATGATCTCCTCCTGCTCCTCTGACATCTTCTTCTCCTTTGAGCACCTCATCTTGTTACAACCACTCCTGCTTCTCCTTTAAAATCCTCATTGTCTATCAGTCCCCCACACCACCCCACCTGCGCCCCCCCCCACCCCCAAAGCTTCACCTCGAGTTTTTCCCTGAGATATCCTGCTTCCTTTCCTCCCTCAGACTTTGCCCTGAGTGACTCCTCATTCTCGACGATTTCAGATTTCAATCTCTATTCGGCTTCCATTGCCCCCTCTCGTCTGAATTCACTGCACTTCTTGGCCTCCCTAAACCTCTCCACCATATCAGCTCTCCTACCCATATTCCCAGCCACTCCTTTGAACTTGCCATCTCCCATGGCTTTACTCCCACGTTCTCGATCGCTGACATCCACTCTTGGATAAGATGCATTAGGAAGACTGAAGCCATCATCTTCAATCTCCGCCACAAACTCCGTACTTTTGCCACAGATTCCATCCCGCTCCCCGGCCGCTGTCTCCAGCTGTACTCTGTCTGTTTCCAACCTCGGCTTCCTATTTGAGCCTGATCTGAGTTCAGATCCCATATCCTCCATATCAAAAACCACCTACGTACATCTCCAGAACATAGACTGAGGTGGGGCAGACGCGGGCTATCTGTCACTGAAACCTCATCCATGCCTTTGCCACCTCCAGACTGAACTATTCCACAGCTCGGCCACTCTACCTGGGGCTTGAACCCACAACCTTTTGACTTAGAGGCGAGAGTTCTACCACTGAACCAAGGCAAATATCTAAATTTGCTTTATATCACAATTAATTCTTTAATTATCTGTGCACCTTCAAGGGCAAAGCTTGTTTGGATTTTTAATTGCCACATTACTGTGACATTGCAATTACCTATTCTGATTTCTGACCTGTTTTGTAATATTTTTCCTTAATTTCCTATTTCTTTTTCTCATTTATACAACTGCTCACCGCCCCCCCAGCCAGAAGGCCACGTGGCCAGACAGACGGGTACTTCAGAATTTATGATCTCTTATTATTCCACATGTATGCAGTGGCAGTAATATAATACCATTGCCACCGACTAACCTAGCAACACTCTATAAATAACTTCCTTGTGTTGCTCCCTCATTCTGCCCTTTGGGAGACGTTGATTATGAGGAAAGTGTTTCGCTGGATTGCCCTGTGATGCTTTATGTTCTCTTTCTCTCTCTCTCTCTCTCTCTCTCTCTCTCTCTCTCCCTTTCCCCCTCCCCCTCCTTCAAAGTAGTTCCTGATGCCTGAGTGGAATCAATGAGCAAGTTATATCCTGTGTGTGGTCATGTAGCTCAAAGAGAGACACCATTGCATATCTCCTCCTGAGGCAGAACCCCAGGCTCCCAGATTACTCAATACATTGCAATTCCAGGAGAGATTTGACGGATTAAGAAAGAGATTAAAGCAGACATCGTGTTTTTTAAATTCTCATCCTTGTTTTCCAATCCCTCCATGGCCTCACCCCTCCCTATCTCTGTAACCTCATCCAGTCCTACAACCCTCTGAGACCTCTGCGCTCCTCCAACTCTGGCTTCTTCTGCCATCCTCAATTTTCATCGCTTCACCATTGGCAGCCGTGTCTTCAGCTGCCTGGGCCCTAAGCTCTGGAATTCCCTCCCTAAACCTCTCCGCCTCTCTCTCATCCTTTTAAGATGCTCCTGAAAACCTACCTCTTTGAACAAGCCACCTGTCCTAATATCTTCTTATGTGGCTCGGTGTCAAATTTTGTTCGATAACGCTCCTGTGAAGTGCCTTGGGACATTTTACTACGTTAAAGGCGCTATATAAAAGCAAATTGTGTTTTGAAAGGTGGTATATGATAATTATCGGGTGAATAATATATAGAAGAAAGCTATGAGAAGCAAAAAGGAGATTAGGAAGATTAGGAGGGAAGCATGAAAGAAGACTGGAAGTCAACATAAAAAGAAACAGCGAAGGCTTTTAAGAGTGGACAGATAGTAAAATGGTCTGTCACCTCGACTCTTCCAGTGCTCTGCTGGCTGGCCTCTCATCCTCCACCCTCTAAATGTTACCTCATCCAAACGTCGGTGCCCATATCCTATCCCGTATAAAGTCCCGCTCACCCATCACCCCCGTCCTTGCTGACTCACATTGGCTCCTGGTCCCCCAGTATCTCAAATTTAAAATTCTTATTCTTGTGTTTGAATCCCCTCATGGCATGGCCACCCCCCACCCTATCTCTAAACTTCTCCAGCCATACAGCCTACCCCGAACTCTCTCTACTTCCAACTCTGGCCTATTTTCATCCACCTCTCTCTTTGCCCCTCCATTGCCGGCCGTGCCTTCAACTGCCTAGCCCCCACTGTCTGGAATTCCCTCCCTAAACCGTGCCGCCCCTCCAAACTCCTTCTCTAAGACTCGCCTTAAAGCTCATTTCTTTAACCATAGTTTTTGTTATCCTCCAGATACCTTCTTTGGCTCAGCATCTATTTTTTTTGATTCTCTGTGAAGTGCCTTGGGACTTTTTTCTATGTTAAAGGCATCACTGTATAAAGGCAAGTTGTTGTTAAAGAAAGGGTGGGAGCCACTTAGAGATGAAGGGGGACCATCTTGTGTTTGAGAGTCAGGGAACAGGAGTAAGTACAGGAAACTTTCGATTAACCGGTCCCTAAATAACCGGAACGCTCTATCCACCGGCAAAATTCAGGAGTCGGTTCAGGTAACTTTTTTTACTTTTAGTTACTTTTTTTTACTCCATTTGTTGCTGTGCAAGGGTGTAGCTGAAGCTGTTGCTAAGCTACAGAGACGCTTGCAACTTGTGCCGATTGTTCTGAAGCAGCAACAGGGTTTGTTGCTTTATACGGAGCTCTGAGCGCCGTATCTTTTACTATAGCGTTCGGTTATCCGGAATTGTTGATGAACCGGCAACACGTCGGTCCCGTCCGTGCCGGATACCAGAAAGTTTCCTGTATTTTGCTTCATTGTTTACAGAGGAAGGTGAACATGGGACTATAGTCATATCTGAGGAGGATGTGAAAGAGCCACTACTGGAGCTAAATGGGACTAAAAGTAAAACAGTCACCAGACCCAGATGGTATAAATCCCAGAATAGAGATGAAGGCTGAGGAGAAACAGTGGAGGCACTAGAATCATAGACTAGTACAGCACAGAAGGAGGTCATTCGGCCCATTGAGTCTGTGCCGGCTCTTTCGAAGAGTAATCCAGTTAGTCCCCACATCCCTGCAATTTTTTCTCCTTCAATTATTTATCCAGTTCCCTTTTGAAGGCTACTATTGAATCTGTATCCACCACCCTATCGGGCAGTGCATTCCAAATCCTAACCACTCGTTGCTTAAAAATGTTTTTCCTTCTGTCGCCTCTGGTTCTTTTGCCAATCAACTTAAATCTGTACCCTCTGGTTATCGATCATTGGAAACAGTTTCTCTTTATTTACTCTATTTAAATACTTCATGATTTTAAACACCTCTATTAAATCTCCTCTTAGCCTTCACTGCTCTAAGGAGAACAACCCTAGCTTCTCCAGTCAATCCACATAACTGTAATCCCTCATCCCTGGAACCATTCTAGTAACTGTCTTCGGTACCCTCTCCAAAGCCTTCACGTCCTTCCTAAAGTGCGCTGCCCAGAATTGGACACAATACTCCAGCTGGGGACAAACTAGTGTTTTATATTGGTTTAGTGTAACTTCCTGACTTTTGAAATCTATGCATCTATTTATAAAGCCCAGGGTCCCATATGCTTTATTAACTGCCTTGTTAACCTGTCCGACCACCTACAAAGATTTGTGCACAAACACCCCCCAGGTCTCTCTCCTCTTGCACCCCCTTTAAAATTGTACCATTTAGCTCGTATTGTCTCTCCTCATTCTTCCTACCAAAATTTATCACAAACCATATTTTTCTGAAAATATTTGGAAACGCAAATTGTGCCAAAAGGTTGGAGGGTGGAAAATATTGTACTCTCTCTGTTCAAGGGCAAAAGGTATAAGCTGGGAAATTATAGGCCAGTTAGTCTTACTTCAGTTGTGGGTAAACTCCTAGGGAGAGAAATTGGCCTAATTTATCAGCCCGAGAGGCCATAATAGGAGATGAAAAGGCTTAGGGCAATCTGGGATGGTCAGCATAGATTTGTAAATGGCTAGTCTAAGCTCATTGAATTTTTTGATCACTAGGTGGGGAGCCACAATTTTGGGTGGAACCCAGATCCACCTGGTTTCCACCCCATGTAAAAAGAGCAGCCCACATTCCTTATTGGGGAAGAGGATCTTCTTCTTAGGCAGTCCCTCAGATCCAAGGATGACTTGCTTCCACATTAAAAATGAGTTCTCAGGTGACTGATGAGTCCAGTGCGGGACCTACAGTCTCTGTCACAGGTGGGGCAGACGGTGGTTGAAGGGGCGGGTGGGCGGGGTGCTTGGGTTGACGTGCGCTCCTTGCGCTGCCTGCGCTTGGCTTCTGCATGCTCCCGCGAAGAGACTCGAGGTGTTCGGCGCCTTCCCGGATGCTTCTCCTCCACTTTGTGTGGTCTTGGGCCAGGGATTCCCAGATGTCGGTGGGGATGTTCCACTTTTTCAAGGAGGCTTTGAGGGTGTCCTTGAAGCATTTCCTCTGCCCACCTGGGGCTCTCTTGCCGTGCCGGAGCTCCGAGTAGAGCGCTTGTTTTGGGAGTCTCGTATCGGGCATGCGGACAATGTGACCCGTCCATCGGAGCTGATCGAGTGTGGTCAAAGTTTCGATGCTGGGGATGTTGGTGCGCCTATCCTGCCAATGAATTTGCAGGATCTTGCGGAGGCAGCGTTGGTGGTACCTCCAGTGCTTTGAGGTGCCTGCTGTACATGGTCCATGTCTCTGAGGCATACAGCAGGGCGGGTATCACTGCTGCTCTGTAGACCATGAGCTTAGTGCCGGGTTTGAGGTCCTGGTCTTCAAACACTCTCTTCCACAGGCGACCGAAGGCTGCACTGGCACACTGAAGGCGATGTTGGACTTAGTCGTCGACGTCGTCTGCCCTTGTTGACAGTCGGCACCCGAGGTATGGAAAGTGGTCCACGTTGTCCAAGGCCTTGTCGTGGAGTTTGATAATCGGGGGGCAGTACAGTGTGGTGGGGGCAGGTTGGTTGAGGACCTTTGTCTTACGGATGTTTAGTTTAAGGCCCATGCTCTCGTATGCTTCGGTGAAGGTGTTGACGATGGTTTGGAGTTCGACCTCCGAGTGGGCGAGTCTTACATCCGTGCACCCTACATCCAAGGACAGCTTTGGGGGCATGTTTTGGAACAGTTCCATGGGCTACCACAGGAACTTCACCCATTGCACTTTCCCTGGGCACAGTGGATCTCATGCCAGTGAAGAGCTGGCACACGTTCCATTGGGGGTCATCGATCCGAGAGGGCATCGATTTATTTATAAAAACATATCCTTAGGAGCACAAGGAAAAATTGCAGCATTTTTCTTCCCAGGTCTCCGGTTCTCCTATCAGAGAGGCTGGTTGCTGCTCCATGTTCCACTGGTATAATGGGCCAGACACCACCTAGTGAACCCATGCAGATGTGGTTGTCTACCCAAATGCGGAAATGACTTCATCCCCTTGATTTGGTAGCTTAGTCTGCAGGTGACCACCGATGGGGCAGAGGCCTTGGAATTTCGGGCCTACAGATTGTATAGATAAAGGAAATGCAGTGGATGATGTGCACATGGATTTTGGAAGATGACTAATAAGATGTGTTATGAAAATTAAGGCACATGCTATTAAAGGGAATGTACCTGCATGAATAAAGAGCTGGCAAAGGGACAGAAAGCAAGTAGTAGGGGTAAATGGGTGTATTTGGATTGGCATGATATGGATGGTGTTGTGCCCCAGGGATCTATGTTGGAACCTTTTTTTTTTGTTTTTTAGTTATGTGAAAGAAGAAGTGAACACATGCACAAGAGAAATGGGGGCTTCGTTTGCTGACGTTACCAAATTCAGGAGCTTGGCAACCTAGGAGGAGGAATGGAAAGAAAGAAAGACTTGCATTTATATAGCGCCTTTCACGACCACCGGACGTCTCAAAGCGCTTTACAGTCAATGAAGTACTTTTGAAGTGGAGTCACTGTTGTAATGTGGGAAATGCGACAGCCAATTTGCACACAGCAATGTGACAGTGACTAAATAATCAGTGTTTTTTTTTATTATGTTGGTTGAGGGATAAATATTGGCCCAGGACACCGGTGACAACTCCCCTGCTCTTCTTCGAAGTAGTGCCATGGGATCTTTTACGCCCACCTGAGAGAGCAGACGGGGCCTCGGTTTAACGTCTCATCCGAAAGACGGCACCTCCGACAGTGCAGCACTCCCTCAGCACTGCACTGGGAGTGTCAGCCTAGCTTTTATGTGCTCAAGTCCCTGGAGTGGGACTTGAACCCACAACCTTCTGACTCGGAGGCGAGTGTGCGACCCACTGAGCCACAGCTGACACTATTTACAGGAGGGCATAGATAGGTTAATGGAGTGGGGCAGGTAAACGGCAGATGCAGTTTAGTACAGAGAAATGTGAACTGGTAGGTTGTGGTAAAAAGAGAAGTGAAAGGACGTCATCTCCAAAATGATGATTCTTAAAGGAATGGAGGAACAGAGTGACCTAGGGGTGCAGAAGCATAGATCTTTAAAGGTGGAAATGCAGATAGAAAAGACCATTTAAAAAAAAAAAAATCAAATGGAAATCTTGGATTTTATACAAAAGGGCATAAAAGCAAGGAATTGACGTTGAATTTATACAAAACTGGTTGGACCACAGAAGGAGTATTGTGTGCAATAGAAATAGAAAATGCTGGAAATACTCAGCAGGTCAGGCAGCATCTGTGGAGAGAGAAAAACAGAGTTAACGTTTCAGTCGTGTATGCAGTTTGGCATTCCATTGTAGGAAGGAAAGCATGGCCATAGAAAGGGCACAGCGGAGATTCATACCAAGTATAGAAAGTTATATTCGTTGAAGACTGGCTTGACAAAAAATGCATTTTTTTTCACTGGAACAGTGGAGATTAAGGAGGAATATAGTAGTATTTTTTAAGGTTAGCAAAGGTTTTAAGAGAATACCAAGTGCAAGATCATTTCTACTGATTAACTAATTAGGAGCATTCTCAGGAGCACCACGTGAAGAATTTGTACAATTCACTGGAAATCAGAAGACATTTTAATAAACTGAATGCTTAGCCACAAGTGGCTATTGAGGCAGAGACTATAAACAACATTTCAAAGGAAATTGGATAATTATTTTGAAAAGAGAGAATATGAGAAAGGAAATGGGGAAAGGGCGGGGAAATGAGATTAAAGAAGCTGGCTCCAATGAAGAACTAGCATTGGCACAGGCCTGATGGGCAAATGGTCTCCTCCCTGTGGAGTAATTTATATGATGCTATTCAAATGGATCAAAAATTCAATTTACTGAGGGTCTCGCTGCTGTTTGTTGCTGGCACAGAATGGCCACGCCTACTTAAAATCACTGCTATTGAAAGCCATTCCTTGTATGTGAAGAACTTTTGAGACGTTTCTTGAGAGATGTGCGATAAGGCGTCCTATCAATGAAAGCCTTTCTCTTTTTAATGCGTCCAATTGGCAGTTGTATTGATCAGATAAAAATGTTCCCATTCCGCAAAGGCAGTGAGCGTCGGACAGTGGCGTCAGCACATCAGGCTCTATAACCTAAAGTTTCAAAGATTCTGGCAACGCAGTTCATTGAGTTCTACCGAGCATTTACTAGATAGAAAAAAAAATGCTTATAAAACAGAACCATTGAAGGTGATCGCAAATAATTTGCAAGGAAGTTAATGAACTATCTAAAATTACACGCACCACCGAGAACTGATGCAAGCAAATGAATGACCTTTCATGTATTGTGTGATTGTGATTGCTAAGCTGCAATTTGATACTTTTATCCTCAACACTAAGAGCAGTTTAAGGTCTGTTATTTGAACCAATTTCCTTAACTTTCTGTTGTGCAATTAAACATTAAAGTATTAGTAGCCCCATTATTTAGCAATGCTAGCTCTCTATAGCTGTGGGGTTTCAGGTCATTCAGTAAGAGATGGTAAACACTGCACAGACTGAGCATGATTAAAGCTTTCCTGTCCAATATTTCTGGCCCCTTTATCAAAGGATATGGATCAAAGGCAGGTAAATGGAGTTGAAGTACAGATCTGCCATGATCTAATTGAATGGCGGAACTGGCTCAAGGGGCTGAATGGCCTACTCATGTGCCTGTGTTCACTGGCACTGAACAGGCACAGTGTTCACAAGAAAACAGATTATCTGGTCATCATCACATTGCTGTTTGTGGGATCTTGCTGTGTGCAATTTGGCTGCCGCGGTTCCTACATTACAACAGTGACTGCACTTCAAAAGTACTTCATTGAGTATAAAGCGCTTTGGGACGTCCTGAGGTCGTGAAAGGCGCTGTATAAATGCAAGTCTTTCTTTTCTATTTTCTTTAAGTGCACTGAGGGGTTGATTTTCAGTGTGCCGTGAGGAGGGCTTTTAGGCGTGCTGGGGGCTAAAATTCCGAATTCGGGGGTCCCGACACCATCCCGCCCAAAACCCGCCTCCATGTAAGTTTCAAAGGAGGCGGGTAGCCGCCCCGCACTGGGACCCGCCGACCCGAGGCGGGAAGGAATTAGTGCCAATTAACTGCCTGTTAACAGGTAGTTAACAGGCAGTTTTTAGCCTAATCCCTATTTTGAAGGTTGTCGTGTGGGATTCCCGACGGCTCCAAACCACGCCAGGTTAGAGGAGTCGGGCCGTCGGGTTGAAGGACTTGGAGGGGTCGAGATGTCGGTGTTCAGGTGAGTGATGGGTGCATGAGTGCAAAGGTAAGTGTGTTTGGTGTGTCTAAAGTATGTAAAGAAGTTTAAATTACCTGTACTTACCTTTACAGCCTTCCTTCCTCTAGGCTTCGGGAGTCCATCATTCAGCCGGCACAGAAAGCAGAATGGCTGCGATCTGTCAAAAGTGACAGCCTGCAGCTTTCAGTGCCTGCGAGATTTCTAACTGAGTCTGTGTAGAAGGACTCAGGTTAGCAGTAAGACTGTCAGGCCTAGAAATTCGGTTGGTAGCGCCAGCGATTAGCGCCTAAAGAGCCTGAGAATTGGGGCGGGCGCAGTGAATATAGCGCCACCTCCCATATTGAGTATCCTTTTAGCGCCGGCGCTAACTCTTGGCGCAGGCAGATCATGATGTCGTTTCAGTGTGCAACGCCTTTTTGGCGCCCCGGACCGGATATTCGGTGGCGCCCGCAACCTTTCCGCCTGGTGCTATTAGTGACAGTTGGATGGAGCATTCCCAGGCCCTTCTCGGACTCGGGGGGCGCTAATTAAAGGGGACAGCACTAGTATAAAAGCTGCAGCCATTTGGGCTGGTCATTCTGATCGTTGCTGACCTTCTGTTGGACAGTACTTTTCTCATTGAGCCTTTGGAGGCACTGGCACTGGCAGCTTGAGGGCCCGGCTCCCGAGCTGGTGATGCAGCATCTGAAAGCAGGGAGGTGGAAGAGTGGCTTTAGCAAAAGGACAGCTTGGCAGCAAGGGATGCCAGATTGCGGCAAGGCTATGACATGGGTCCACAGTGAGAAAGCATGCTGGCGGGGGGAACAAGTGGAAGGAGACAATTGTAAAAGGTGAGAACCTTGCCATCGCTGTTGACAATGGGGTCGGCAGCTGCAGTGGTTACAGGACCACTCAGATGTCCTCCAAGAATCTGGTGGACTCTCTCCTCGAGATCCGTGAGAGTGACCACTTGTGGAGGTCCTCCACCGGTGCGAAGCTGGTCTTTGCCAATCCTCGCCAGCTTGGACTGCAGGGGAAAGGAGGGGAAGTTATGTTACCTGATGCCCTGAGTGATCATCTCATGCCCCCCATGGTGCAAGAGCCCTTACATGACGCCTTGAGTCAAATGTGCATGTGTGTGCCCAGAAAGGGCCATGGGTGCTTGCTGGCAGATGGCCAATGGGGCACAGCCCACGCTGTAGCCATAAAGTCAGGTGCAAATGAAGGGATGCAGAAGTTTGCAGAAACAACACCCACCCTCACGACCCGAGTGAGGTCGTTGAATTTCTTTCTGCATTGGACAGGGCTCCTGGTCACCATGCTGCTGGAGTTGACCCTCTGGCATACAGCCCTCCAAGCTCGTCGGTAGTCCTTATGATTCGGCCTCCTGCCATTGCCTGGGTAGAGAACATCTCGCTGGTGCTCCGCTGCGGCCACCAATTGCTCCAGAGCCTCATTGGTGAAGCGCTCTGCTCTCTGTCTCACCTTCTCCATCTGGTCCAAGTTTTTAGCGCCAGAGAAGGGCCTGCGCCGATTCTGAGGCCTGCAAGGCGCAGAGTGTGCATGCTGAAGCTGACTGACCCACCCCTTTAAGAGCTGGCCAGCGTCTGGAAGTCTCGTGGTCATCGGTAATTGAGAGCACCTGCGCTGCGCCCGTCCGCTCCGATATTGGGTTGCGCCGGAAGTTTAGCGCCTTAGGAGTCCCGTGTAATGCCTGAATTTGCGCCTCAATCACCTTTAGGGGCGATGCAACCCAATATCGCGCCAGGTGGCGATAAGTTGCGTCTGGCTATAAACTTTGTGCTGCGCCAATTCTAACGCCCCCAAGCGGGGCTATACCCAATTTCTAGGCTTCAGTGTTTGACAGCTTCAAGCAGCTGTGAAACACTGATATTTCATCTGTCAACACGTCTTGACAGATGAAATTTCAGTCTGTGACGTCACCTGTTGCCGGGTGGCCCTTAATTGACCTGCTGAGCCCGCTGGGCGGGCTCAACAAGGTCAATCAAGTGAAAATCGCGTGGATTGGCCGCATCTCGATGGAGGCGGGACTAACCCGAAAGTTGTAGTCCCACCTCCTTCCCGACATCTGAATGAAAATCCAGCCCTGAGTGTGTCTCTTGTGAGGCCTGTAGCAGCAGCGATGGTTGCCAAGAACAGGATTTTTTGACTGCTGGAGCAACAGCCAGCAGACCACCAGCCCATCCCCGGCCCGATGTCCTTAAAAGCAAGAGAAGGTACTTGCCTGCGGGGCTAACTCCTGCCTCTCTCCGATAGACGAGCTGGCGGGGGCAAGGTGTCCAAATGGGCCCTCTGCTGGTGAAATGACAGGAAAATGAGGCCGAAGGGTTGGGATTGGCCCCTCCCACCTCACTTACATGGAAATGCGATGCCAGCACCTATTGAAGGCACGAGCGATGGCCCGGAAGTTTTAGGCATACAGAGAGAGGGCGGTCACTCAGTGCGATGTGTCTTCACCCCACTTGCTGTGCGGCAACTATGCGTTCCCTGGGCATCAGTGAAAGAAATATTGGGCCACATTATATTGATTATTTCTCTTAATTACTGTGCTTGTTCTACATTTAGGAAACAATTATACAAGTTCCACGTTAGAGTACAATTCCTTAATTTGACACAATTTTCATTCATGGTTTTATGATTATAAATCCATGACGCCAATTTTAATTTAATTTCATTTAAAACAGCGTCTTTAAGCAACACTGACTTATCGGGGGAAAAATTCAGTTGGTAGCGCCACCCGTTAGCACCTTAAGAGGGCGCTAAGTGGGGCGCAAACCAACTAGCGCCCGGGCGCGGCAATATCTGTGCCTCTTGCAAAATTGACGGGACATTTTGCGGCGGCGCTAAACAATACCGCCCGATCTCCTGCACATGCAGATCTTGACGTCATTCGAGAGTGCAACGCCCTTGGGGCGCCCCGGACCGGAAATTCAGTGGCGCCCCCCTCCTTTCCGCCTGGCGCGACCAATGACAGGTTGACTGGAACGCTTCCCTGGGGCTGGGGGGGGGGGCGCTATTTAAAGGGGGCCTCTTCCTGGCTTTTGTGTGGTAGCCATTTTTGCACCACTCGTTCTGAGAGAGAGAGAGAGATTTGGAGAGAGAGAAAGAGAGATTTCTGCATTGAGTCAACGCTGTCTGAGGTAGTTTTGGCTTCTGACCATAACTTTGCAGGTACTTTGCTTTTTGACCGTCATAACTTTGATTGCCAAGATACTATGGGGGCTGCAATGGATGGGAACGTCGTCCTCCATCACATTCAGAGGGCACAGAGACGCAGAGAGTGGCAATCATGGCCAGACAGAGAAGGGCCAACCGGCGTCGGTACAGGAGACCTTACCCTCCCAGGGTTTTTCGCCAACTGTTCTCCTACATTAACATGTCTGAGGAGCAGTGTTTGCGAAGGCTGTGATTCAGCAAGGAGGTGGTCACTGAGCTCTGCCACCTGCTTCAGCCAGATCTGCAGCCTCAACTGAGGAGCAGGACGTCTCTGTCGGTGGCAGTGAAGATAACCGTGGCTCTCAACTTTTATGCCACCGGCTCATTTCAATCAGCTACTGGGGACATCGCCAATATCTCCCAGTTTGCGGTGCATTGCTACATCCGTCAGGTAACAAATGCCCTCTTTACATCTCTTTCCCCATGACCCCGGACAAGCAGCAAGAACGCGCAATGGGCTTTGCGATGATAGCGGGCTTCCCCATGGTGCAGGGCGCCATTGACTGCACCCATGTGGCTTTGCGGGCGCCGCAAGAGAATGCCGAGGATTTCCGCAACTGAAAGGGCTTCCATTCCTTAAACGTCCAGTTGGTCTGTGACCACAGACAGCTGATACTCGCTGTCAATGCCCACTTTCCAGGCAGCAGCCACAATGCCTTCATCCTGCGCCAGACTTCTGTGGCAGACCTTTTCGAGGCACTGCTTCACCCAGGAGGTTGGCTTCTCGGGGACAAGGGATATCCTCTGTGCACCTGGCTGATGACCCCGCTCCGTTCGCCCAGCACCCCTGCTGAGCTACGATACAACGAGAGCCATCAAGCTACCAGGAACATTGTTGAGCACACAATCGGCGTGCTCAAGTAACGGTTCTGCTGTCTGGACCATTCTGGAGGAGCCCTGCAGTAGTCGCCTGAGCAAGTCTCCCACTTCGTTGTCGTGTGCTGCATGCTGCATAACCTTGCTATCCTCGGGACCCAGCCAATGCCACCAGACATTGGAGCACCAGCAGAGGAGGAGAAGGAGGAAGATGAGGAGGATGATCATCAGCCGCACCAAGGCGGGAGGGAGGCACAAAGTGGAAGGGCCGTCCGTCAAAGGCGCATAGCAAGTCGCTTCTAGGCCCCCTCTGAGGGAATGGCTTCTGCCATTCCAACAACCTGAATGAAACCATCCCGCAACCCCTAAGCCGGTCAAGGCAACAATGAGTGCAAAGACCAAACATGCACATTTTGAATACAGACACTTCTTTATTTCCCAAACTGTGTCTCATTTCCGCATGACAAAGTAATAGAAAGAAACACCAAAAAAAACAGTCATTCACATAACTGGCTCTCTCAACCTGGAGACAGTGTTCAAAACAGTAACAAAAATTTGACCACGACCCTCGGCCTTCAATAAAACAATGAAATTCATTTTGCCACACCTCCTACTTTTTGCCCTTCGAGGGTGATCTGCCTCCCTTGCGAAATTGCCCCCTTCCCACCCTGCAGCTCCTCCGTAATGGGACCCCAGTGGCTGCAGCAAGGCTGGGGGAAGGCTGCTGAGTGTCAGAAACTGAGACTGCAGATGCCCTTGAGGGATGGCCTTGACCAGCTCGGGGCCTGGAGGGCCCGGCTGCTGACTGCTCCAACTCTGCATGGGCGGCAGCAGTCTGTCCTACAGGTGGTGGCAACTGCAGTGGAGAAGTGACAGTGTTGGCGCAGGAATGCTGTTATCTTGAGATAGGACAGCAACTCCATGCTCGACCGACACACTGGCACTCCCACAGGGCAGCACTTCAGCATGCGGAGCAATCTGCTGGAGCACAGATTGCTGGCCTGCTGCGGCGTGGTGAGAGCCCCGGGGAAATCTGCCCGATCCAGCGCGGGTGGCAGCAGTTAGTGCTCGCGTGGCCTCAGTCTGCGTCTGCATGAGACCAGCCACTGACTGCATTGCAGCGCTTAGCATTTGCGTGGCAGCCGCCTGTGCTACAGCGAAGTGCTCCACACTCCTTGCCAGTGATTCAATGGATTCGGGCATCCTTGCCACTGCAGCCATGAGCTCAGTGTGCCTGTGCTCTGCCTGGGTGCTCATTTCAGCGAGGACCCGCTCCTCGTCTGCGTTCAGTGCAGCAGGACTCGAGGCCATACTCTCCCTCCGGGGAGAAGGCCCCCGAGCTTCCCTAACCCCCTCGCGTTGCTGCAGCCCGCTGGGTACTGGAGCTTCACCCTCATCAGACCATTCCCCCCCGCTCCCCTCCAGGGAAGGCGTGTCCCCAGTATGGGCATGGGCTGCCTCGGCAGAGGGTTGCGCTGATGGTCCGGCTTCCTCTTCCTCCTCGCCTTCAGCTTCACTCCCAATGGCAGCTTGAGGGCCCGTCTCCTCACCTGGTGAATCACCATCTGAAAGCAGGGAGGTACAAGAGTGGCTTTAGTGTGAGGACAGGGTGGCAGCAAGGGAGACATGAGTGCAGCGATGTACTGATTTGGATTGAAAGTGTCAAAGGCTGCTGTTGCAAGGAGTCTTGCAAATAAGGTGGATGAACTGAAGTTGTTGAACACATGGGAGTACGATATTGTTGCTATCACGGAGACATGGTTGAGGGAGGGTCAGGACTGGCAGCTCAATATTCCGGGGTATAGAATCTTCAGGCGAGACAGAGGGGGGTGTAAAAGGGGAGGGGGTGTTGCAATATTAATTAAGGAGCCAATTACTGCTGTAAGGAGGGATGATATATTAGCGGGTTCCTCTAATGAGGCCATATGGGTAGAACTTAAAAACAAAAAGGGGGCAAGCACTTTGCTGGGAGTGTACTATAGGCCCCCAAACAGTCAGGGGGAGATAGAGGAACAGATATGTAGGCAAATCTCAGAAAAGTGCGAAAATAATAGGGTAATAATAGTGGGGGATTTCAACTTCCCCAATATAAATTGGGATAGTCAGAGTGTGAAAGGCTTAGAGGGTGCAGAATTCTTAAAGTGCATCCAGGAGAGCTTTTTGAGCCAACATGTAGAAAGTCCTACAAGAGAGGGGGCGGTACTGGACCTAATTCTGGGGAATGTAGCCGGGCAAGTGGTGGAAGTGTCAGTAGGAGAGAATTTTGGCGACAGTGACCACAATTCGGTGAGATTTAAGGTGGTCATGGAAAAAGACAAAGACGGCCCGGAAATAAGGGTTCTAAATTGGGGGAAGGCCGATTTTAATATGATAAGGCAGGATCTGGCCAAATTGGACTGGGAGCAGCTACTTATAGGAAAATCCGCATCAAAACAGTGGGAGACTTTCAGAAGGGAAATAGAGAGAGTACAACGCCAACATGTTCCTGTAAAGGTCAAGGGTGGGACCAACAAGCAAAGGGAACCTTGGATGACGAGGGATATACAAAAATGCATTAGAAATAAAAGGGGGGCTTTTGGCAGTTACAAAAGACTAAAGACGGAAGAAGCCCTAGAGGAGTATAAAAAATGCAGGGGCATACTTAAAAAAGAAATTAGGAGGGCGAGGAGGGGCCATGAAATAACACTGGCGAGCAAAATAAAGGAAAATCCTAAGATGTTTTATAAGTATATTAAGGGCAAGAGGATAACCAGGGAAAGGGTAGGGCCCATTAGGGACCAAAGTGGCAATCTGTGTGTAGAGCCAGATGATGTAGGCGGGGTTTTAAATGAATTTTTTGCATCTGTGTTCACTATGGAGAAAGACGATGCAGACATAGAAATCGGGCAAGGGGGCTGTGACATACTTGAACATATTAGCATCGAGAGGGAGGAGGTGCTAGCGGTTTTAGCAGGCCAAAAAGTGGATAAATCCCCAGGCCCGGACGAGATGTATCCCAGGCTGCTGTGGGAGGCAAAGGAGGAGATTGCAGGGGCTCTGACACAAATTTTCAGAACCTCTCTGGCCACAGGGGATGTACCAGAGGACTGGAGAACAGCTAACGTAGTACCATTATTCAAGAAGGGTAGCAGGGATAAACCAGGGAATTACAGGCCAGTGAGCCTAACATCTGTGTTAGGGAAATTATTGGAACAAATTCTGAGGGACAAAATTAGTCTCCACTTGGAGAGGCAAGGATTAATCGGGGATAGTCAGCATGGCTTTGTCAAGGGTAAATCATGTCTGACAAATCTGATTGAATTTTTCGAGGGGGTGACTAGGGGGGTGGATGAGGGAAATGCTGTGGATGTGGTTTACATGGACTTCAGTAAAGCTTTTGACAAAGTCCCGCATAGGAGACTGGTCAAGAAGATAAGAGCCCATGGGATCCAGGGTGCCTTGGCGCGTTGGATCCTAAACTGGCTGAGTGGCAGGAGGCAGAGGGTGATGGTCGAAGGTTGCTTTTGTGACTGGAAGCCTGTGTCCAGTGGGGTACCTCAGGGATCGGTGCTGGGTCCCTTGTTGTTTGTGATCTACATAAATGATTTGGATGAGAATGTAAAAGGTATGATCAGTAAGTTCGCAGATGACACGAAAATTGGTGGGGTGGTAAATTGTGAGGAGGAAAGCCTCAGGCTACAGGACGATATAAACGGGTTGGTCAGATGGGCGGAAAAGTGGCAAATGGAATTTAACCCTGAAAAGTGCGAGGTGATGCATTTTGGACGGACAAATAAGGCAAGGGAATACACAATGAGTGGTAGGACCCTAGGAAGTACAGAGGGTCAGAGGGACCTTGGTGTACATGTACATAGATCCCTGAAGGCAGCGGAACAGGTAGATAAGGTGGTTAAAAAGGCATATGGGATACTTGCCTTCATTAGCCGAGGCATAGAATATAAGAGCAGGGAGGTTATGATGGAGCTGTACAAAACGCTGGTGAGGCCACAGCTGGAGTACTGTGTGCAGTTCTGGTCGCCTCACTATAGGAAGGATGTGATTGCTTTGGAGAGGGTGCAGAGAAGATTCACCAGGATGTTACCTGGGATGGAGCGCCTCAGCTATGAAGAGAGGCTGGACAGGCTGGGGTTGTTTTCCTTGGAGCAAAGAAGGCTGAGGGGGGACCTGATTGAGGTGTACAAAATGATGAGGGGCATAGATAGGGTAGACAAAGAGGAACTTTTTCCCTTAGTAGGGGGGTCAATAACAAGGGGGCATAGATTCAGGGTAAGGGGCAGGAGATTTAGAGGGGATTTGAGGAGGAACTTTTTCACCCAGAGGGTGGTTGGAATGTGGAACTCAATGCCTGAAAGGGTGGTAGAGGCAGGAACCCTCACAACATTCAAGAAGCATTTGGATGAGCACTTGAAATGCCATTGCATACAAGGCTATGGACCAAATGCTGGAAAATGGGATTAGACTGGACAGGGATGGATGGGCGGCGCAGACACGATGGGCCGAAGGGCCTCTTTCTGTGCTGTAAAACTCTATGACTCTAAGTGGAAGGAGAGAGGACAAAAAGGTGATGACCTTGCCATTACTGGCCAGAACGAGGTCGGCGTCTCCAGTGGCCACGGGACCAAGCATCCGGCTTGCCACAATCCTGTGGACGTGCTGCTCAAGATCGCTGAGGGCTTGAAGGTGAGGCCGCCCTCCACCGGTCCGTTGCTGCTGTCTCCTATTATGAGCCAGATTGGCCTGCAAGAAAAAGGACGGCGTCTGAGCAAATATGTAGCCATGATCTTGCCTGAAATGCCTCCCATGGTTGAATAGCCCTTACTGTATGCAGCCATGATCTTGCCTGAAATGCCTCCCATGGTTGAATAGCCCTTACTGTATGCAGCCATGATCTTGCCTGAAATGCCTCCCATGGTTGAATAACCCTTACTGTATGCAAAGTGTGGAATGTGCGTGTGTGTTTGATGAAAGGGCCATAGGTGTTGGATGAGTGGGCATTGGGGCTTTCAAGACCCTCTGGTCATAGTGAGGTGGAGATGGAGGGATGAAGCGGTTCTGAAAAAAGGCACTCACCCTGACGACCCGAGTGAGGTCGTTGAACTTTTTCCTGCATTGCACATGGGTCCTAGGCACCATGCTGCTTGAGGTCATTCTGTGAGCCACCTCCCTCCACGCTTTTCTGTATTCTCTTGGCAAAGGCCTCCTGCCACTCTCTGGGTACAGTAGAGATCTTCTGCGCTCCACTGCGCCAACCAGAGCCTCCAAGGCACGCTTGCTGAAGCGCTGTGCTCGCTCCCTGGCCCTCTCCATAGTCCTTGGCTGGGAGATTTCGCCACGGGTCTGTCCAGGCCGAGATTCCAGGCTCCAGTGAGCAGGGTGTGGCTGCAGAGCAAGATCGACCCTCCCCTTTAAGAACTGACCGGCGCCAGTGTGTCTGTGTTCAATCGCTAACTGACAGCACCTGCGCTGCGCCTGCCCTCTGAGGTAGCGCCTCGCTCCTTGGCCTTAGCGCCTTAAGAGAGTTGTGTAGCGCCTGATTTAGCGCTCCAATCGCCTCCAGGGGCGAGAAAGGCGAATTTTGCAGTCGGCGGCGATAATTTGCGCCGGGCGCTAAACTTTGCACCCGGCCGATATTCGCGCCTCAAAATGGGCGACACCGAATTTCTCCCCCATCAAGTCTTTCACACATTATTACGGATTTCAGTGCTTTATATCCCCCTTGCTGTTGTCTTTGAGAGTGAGTGCTATAGAAACCGGGTTCAGCCAAACTGGTTCACAGAATCCACTGCAGTTCCACTGGTGGCAAACTGCAAACTCGCTGAGATCGCTCCCAGCTTGAAAATCAGCAGTGTGAACACACAGGCTGGGCAGGGGAACAAGACATGCCGTTCATTTTTGTAAGAATAAAAGTTACGTGTAATTGTGCATTCTCCGGCCTATTTTTAACTGACGCAGATCATTGTTTCGCATTCTCGCTAACTGTTGGTGTCATTCCTATTGGTGTTGAAGATGCAACGCACTGAGGCACAGCCAGTGCAGAGGACACAAGCGAGGAACTTATGTTAAATCTTTGTAAATCACTGGTTCAGGCCTCAGCTGGAGTATTGTGTCCAATTCTGGGCACCAGACTGTAGGAAGGATGTCCAGGCCTTGGAGAGGGTGCAGAGGGGATTTACTGGAATGGTACATAGGAACAGGAGTAGGCCATTCAGCCCATCAGTTAGATCATGGTGGATCTTTATCATGACTCCATCCACCCGCTTTGGCTCCGTAACCCTTAATACCCTTGCCTAACAAAAATCTATCATTCTCAGTTTTGACATTTTCAATTGACCCCTAGCCTCAACGTCTTTTTGGGAAAGAGTTCCAGATTTCCACGACCCTTTGTGTGAAGAAGTGCCACTGATGAGGGACTTCAGTTATGTGGAGAGTCTAGAGAAGATGAGATTGTTCTCCTTAGAGCAGAGAAGGTTAAGGGGAGACTTAATAGAGGCGTTCAAAATTATGAGGGGTTTTGATAGAGCAAATAGGGAGAAACTGCTTCCACTGGCAGTAGGTTCGGTAGTCCGAGGACACAGGTGTAAGGTAATTGGCAAAAGAACCAGAGGGGAGATGAGAATTTTTAAAATTTTGTTATGATCAGGAATGCGCTGCCTGAAAGGGTGGTGAAAGCAGATCCAATAGTAACTTTCAAAAGGAAATTGGATAAATACTTGAAAAGGAACAATTTGCAGGGCTATGGGGAAAGAGCAGGGGAGTGGGACTAATTGGATCGCTCTTTCAAAGAGCCGGCACAGGCACGGTGGGCCAAATGGCCTCCTCCTGTGCTGTATGATTCTATGAAAAGGATAGTTTCACTACAGCTTGTTTCACTTCAAATCCGCAATGGACTGCTACCAAAAGCTTGGGGGAATCTGACAAAGGGTCAAACTCCCAAAACATTAAGCTATCTTTTCTCTGTTAGATGCTGACCCATCTGCTGTACAGTGCTGTCATTTTATGTCTTTAGTGGGCCAGTAATTCCAGTCCCAACGCGTGAGTACGGACGGGGTACTCACGCGTGGGCCCGTTGGAAGTGCCGGATTTCAGCATGCACAGCGCATGCGCGGGAAACCGGCATTTCCTCTCCATCGAACTAAGGGTTTCAGAGGTCCAATGTGTGCGCGCAGGACTCTGCGCACACACGTTGAACTTCCTTCTTTTTGACAGGTTTGCCCGTGTGCAAGGGCCTGAACTTTTTACACATATAAAAAGGAGGCGTAAGGAGTGGATTCTTGAAGGTAAGTGGTCTATTATTTAAAATTATTACATTTTTTCCACAGCTTCATTGTTTTTAAGGACTTTACAGTAAGGTAAGTTTATTTTTAGACCCAATTTTTGTAAAAAATTATTTTTTTCAAAAATGTTATTAATTGTTTTAAATAGTTTTTTTAAGTTATTTATAGTTTATTTAATTATTGGGATGTTTTTTAACATTTTAATTAAAGTTAAACTAGTCTTTTGGGCGCCCGTACTTTTCATGAGTTTGACAGTCTTTACTATCAAACTCATGAATGAGTTTCCCCTCCCCTGATTGGCTGCAGAGTGCTCACCTGATCCCAGCCGGCACATCGCACTAACTACGCCGCTGGATCAGGTTAGCACATCGCGCCGACATCTGAACCGGGCCAGTGACAGGAAATGCAAGCAGGCCCGGGCTTCAGATGTCGGCGCGCAGGGTGAGTGCAGATCGGGGGCTTGCACGCGCGGCAAGCACCCGATCCTAATTTCTGGCCCAATGTATTTGCAAAAGTTGAATTTCAATGTTACCAGAGATTTGAGACTGCTTCTTAAAAAAAAAAAAACTCGTGAATCGTGACCACAATTCATTACGATACCTTTTAAAGTGTTTGAAAAGTTTCAGGCACAGGTGGATGAAGACCTGGACTTTTTGCCACGTTCCCTCTGGCTGCTAAATAACAGTGTTGTCTGCTTTGGTGTCTCCTTGTTGCTGCCGTCCGCAGGACTTGCAAATTGAACGCGAGAGAAGCACGTACAATATCTCGGGTGGCTGCACCTCCTTGGCCGTGGTGTTTCTGATGGGCAAGCTGTATGTAGCAAATGCTGGGGATAGCAGGTAAGACCAACTTCGCAAGCGTTATCTCTCTGTCCTTCAACAGTAAAGGTGACGTGGAGGGGTTTCACAGCAAAGACCATGTTACACACTAAATGCTGTCTTCTGTATCAGAAGTGCCCTCCTATCTAGGATCAAACAGACAAATAATTATGGGGGCAATTTTAACCCAACCCACTCCATTGACTTCAATGAAGAGTAATATCAGGCCAGGTGTAAATCCGGCATTCCACCCGATCCTGTGAATTTCCCATCTGGTGAGCCGAGTTAAAATTACTCCCGTAAGATTCTGTCCGCTGGCGTTCTGCAGCATTAGTTTCTCTCTCCGCAATTAGCCGGGGGAAAAAAAAACCACCAAGGGTATCGGAGAAATCTATAAATGATGGAGATATTTTTCAGCTGTGCTCACGATCCTAAAACAAGCACATACAGAATATTTAGTGATGTCGTTTAATTATCGACTTTCAAATTAGCTGATGCATTGCTAAGCGCCATAGTTGTCAATACCGTCGTTCAGAATTATCATTGCCTTCTGAGGCGTGTATCACAATTTCTACAGCTTCTATTTACCAAACCGAATTTAGACAAGTTTGCAGATACTGGGCGTAATTTTTGACTTTGGGTAAAGCGGGTGATGGCGAGTCGGCTGCCCGTTTTACATCTCTCCCGGTCTTTATTTCCATTGAAGTCAGTGGGGGGGAGATGTAAACTGGGCTGCCAATTCGCTATTGCGCTATCGCACAAAGTCAACATTACCCCCACCGAGTGCAGGAGTTCAGTGAATCTAGTTAATCCGTTGCCGAGATGAATTCCATTAACTTGAAATGTCAACTTCTGACTTCATTATATGTTCCAGTAATGAATTGTGACTCTCTCTATAAACAAGAAGAGGTTTGTGAAAAGCTCTCTTGCACTCCATAATGATGTCTTTGTATTTGTGTGCACTGTGAGTAACTCGGTGTATATTATATTGTACTCCCCCCCACCCAACCCCAATTTTTAATGCCAAATTAATAGTGCACATCCATAAATTATTTGCTTACGGAATTATTTATATTGGAGAGTCTTTGGACAGGTTGCATTCCAGAGACACAAAATTATGAAAAGGCAATTCAGTGACTGTCAGGGGAGGTCTTGCCATGTGAACCCTTGGAATGTAGTTTAGATGATAAATCATTTTAAAAACTGACTAGTGATACTAATGGTGTGGCCATGTTTAATTGCATCATTTACAGTCCTATTTGGAAGCCTGTTAAAGCGACTGGTGAAATATTTCTCCCAATGATAGTGCCATTTAAACTCTCTCACCGTACCAAAATGATATACCCCGAGTTTGAATGCAATACCATCAAAGTGAACAAGAGGCCCAGGAAGACCAAGGAAGCGCAGTTTACATCCGCTATATCAAGAGTGACTTGTCACAGGAAGGGTTGCAGATGACTGAAGCGGCCAGGCTAGTTCAGAACCAACAACATGAAGTGAATTCAGCATCGCTGCTCAGTTGACGGATGGGAATCTAGTAGTAGTTGTAGTACCATCAAACTCTAAAATTAGTTCCGATTATTTTTACGATGTAGCTGTGATTGTTTAGTTTAGAAATCACCAACTTTCATTTATGTAGCACCTTCAACTTGGGGGGTGGGGGGAAACACCTCGAGGATCTTGTAGAGGAAGAAAGGAATGGAAGCTGAGCCTTTGTGAGGGAGCTGGGAGGGAGGGGGGAAGAGGAGGAGGAGGGAGGGTGGAGGGAGCCAAAGGCTTGGTTGAAGAGTTGGTATTAATGCAGTTGGTAATTATGGGGGTTTTAAAAGGCAGAGAGTGAAAGAGAAATTGAGGGCTTCAGCCACACCCTGCTCGCTTCTGCCCCTGCTCACCCTCCAACTCTAGTCATTTTGCAGCTTTCTCCCATCTTTCCTCTTTGCTCTCTCAAAGCTCAGCACTTCCATGCAACCCAGCTCTTGCTCCCATGATCTCCGATCCACCCAACGCCTGACCAGGAGGTGATGGTTCAGGCAGCTCCGTGGATGGTCTCTGTTGTAAAGATGATGAAATCTCTCAGCTCCATCATTTGCTGATAGAAGTGAAGGTTTAGGGGTTTTCAGGAGTGATTTTGAGAGTTAAAAAAGAGTTATGGCTTGTCCTAACCATCCAGGATAATAGTAAGATGATTTGGCCATGGAGACAGGGACAATCATGCTTGATGTGGTCAAACCAGATTTGGCGATGGATGATGAGACCAATGAAGTGTCAGATATGTTCTTAAGGATGCAAATGTAGGAACTGTACGGAAGGGAAGGGAAGGGAAGGGGTGGGAGATGGTCAGTGACTTGGAGGGGATCTTGGTGGGGGTGAAGTCATCAAAGGCTTGAACTAGAGATGAGCATCCTGGTGGCAGCCACAGGCGTGTCCAGGGCCCAAAGTCAGAGTTGGGGGGCTGAAACAGAATGAAGCACTGTGTCCCCAAGTAAGAGGAGGTCCAGGATAGGGGCGAGAGGGCAACAAAAGCCAGCAAGGCCAGCAGTGAAACCGTGCTAGAGCCTTTGTAACACACTCCAATCTAAATGCAATTTGGTGGATCTGATAACTTGATCCTTAGCACTTTAGGCGATGGGGCCATGCTGAGGCCTGTTCAGCCGCTGATGAGCTAAGCACTTGCTACAGTGCGAAGTCAGCTGCGTAGTTGGTGCATGGAACCTGTGCAGTAAATGTGCACAATGCACGTTAAGGCCCCATTTCCTATTTAAATCAGTCCTGCTCCCCATAATGCAGGATGAGCACCTGAGTCGCACTCGGGCAATGAGGGGGGGGACACTGGATGGAAAATAAGGGGGCGGGACACTGGATGGACAATGAGGGGGAGGACACTGGATGGACAATGAGGGGGGGAGGGACGCTGGATGGACAATGAGGGGGAGGGACACTGGATGGACAATGAAGGGGAGGGACCCTGGATGGTTTCAAAATTGTTTCTGGCATTCCAGTCGGATCACCCAGCTCGCCCACCACCGCATAGTTTGGGCCTTAGAAGGCTGGCGTAATCCTGACGACACCCTGCATTCCCTTTCCCGCCGCCCCCCAACCCAAAAAAAATGTTCTGCTGCAATGAATCTGCTAACAACCTTTTACAGGCTACTGGCACTGGAACTCCTGCCCTCCGTCCCGTCTCAGGGGCTGCTACCTGGGGAGATCGGCCGCATTTTTACCGCCAGAGTAGTTAATGCTGAGCTGCGCTGTAGAACCTGAAGTGTAGACAGTACTGTGACAGACAGACTTGTAGTTTAGTCCATAGCAAGACTGCATTATGGGCTCCTATGGATAAAACTACAAGTGTTGTCACGTACAGTTACACCTTCAGGTTCTACAGCGCAGCCAGCATTAATACTCTGGGGTAAAAATGCGGCCGATCTCCCCAGGTAGCGCCCCGAGAGGGAGGAGGGCCGGGCTCACGGAGAGCAGCCGGCACCCCGTGGTGGTGGAGGGGGGGCTTCACGGGGGCCGGGGACGGCGACGAAAATACCCCCCCGACCCCAGCGGACATAGCGTCTGACGGTAAGTCGGGGGGGCGCCACCCAATATTACAGCCGGGGCGCGAGGGAGGCACAGCGATGACATCATCGCCGGCGGCGCAGTGCTGCGTGGCGCTAATGGTTAGCTCCGCCGCTAACCTCCTGCTGAATTTCGTGGGAGGCGTTAGCGGCACCGCGCCCAGGCGCTAGTTGATTTGCGCCCCATTAACGCCCTCAGGGTGCTAACGGGAGGTGCAAATCAACCAAATTTAGCCCCCTCTAGATTCGACACCACATTACCTCATCCAGTAGCTTAGCCCACCTGCTGATATAATGGCATTTTTTTTTTCCCCTGATCATGAATTGTGTATGTATTATATGAAATTATAAATGCCTGTGTTATTTTTGACGGCAGGTCGGGAACCCGCTGTCATCTCGCTCCCACGCACCTTTCCCCCAGGCGCATCTGTCATTGCGGAGCCAACCTGACCTGCAGGGGCGGGCGACCCACTTCAGATGATTATCGGGTAGTTTATTGGCACGTAAGAGCCTTTACCGCCTACTTTTTAAATTTCCCTGCATGGCCACGGGGTTCTCGCAGCTCGGGAACCACGTCTGTCAACCTGAGGCGGGAGTTCCGTGGCCATTGCTCCAGCTGATTACTGGACAGCATGGAAAACAAACCAAAATAAAAACATGTTGACTACATCAGCTAACAGATTGATGGGGATCCTGTTCTACTTGAAAAGCTACTGGTAAATGTTAATTCAGAAATTCCTGAAGGGACGTGAGTGCTGAAGGCTCCCCTCCTATCTGGATGGTGAGGGAAATACATTTTTCACTGGCCATTCTCGGCTGTTGTTAATTCCAACTCAACAGTAATTGCAGTGAATTGATCGGCACTATAAAAAATGACAAATAACATTTAAATAAATGTTTGTGCTGTTTCTGGTCAGGTTTTTCTCTCGGTATACTGTGATTGTCCAGTTACAGATTAAATCAAGTCATCAACCGTAACAATTTCATTCTCATCACTCATTCCACTGGTTCAATTTGCTTTCAGTCCCTGAATATAACTAATTTAATTTTTCAGTCTGAGACTTTGGGGGGTGAATTTCTGCGGAGGTTCTCTCACTTGTCCATTGTTAACTTCAACAGAAGAGATGCAGAAATCCCAGAAACATATTGTAAGCAGCACTTACACTGTTTGTCAGGGTTTCCGCAGCTCTTCTGCTGAACTTGCATAAGATTGCAAATCCACCCCTTTTCAGTTACATTTAAAATCCGCTTAATTTTATGTATTACCTATACACACACATCTTTTATTTGTACCAGTTACTGATACAAAAATCTATAGATTTGTGACTAAAGCACCAATAAATTCCCAATTAATGTACTTTTTAATTATGTTCTTGATCGTATTTGTAGATGCCGTTATAATATTATTTAAATATTTCTTTGTCACTTGTATACAACGTTTATTATATTGTTGTACAGTAAAGATTCAACACCCACTTTGTTAGATTAAACTTCAAATGTAATGTGGCCATGGTCCCTTTAAAGAACCTGGCTGAAAACGCATCATGAATGACGTCACCAGACCCACTCCATCTTATTGGGCCGGGTAACGCGCTGGGCGACGCTTAGTAGGCCCCATTAAAGTAAGTTAATTTTCAACAGCGGGATCGAGCCAGCAGCGGGGTCGCAACCTGCCACAGACACCGCCCGCACCAGACCCGCCCAGGTAGGCAAAATTCTGGCCTTTAGTTCAGTCTTCAGTTCAGATGGTGGCCACATAAGAACATAAGAATTAGGAGCAGGAGTAGGCCATTCAGCCCCTCGAATCTGCTCCGCCATTCAATAAGATCGTGGCTGATCTTCGACCTCAACTCCACTTTCCCGCCCGATCTCCATATCCCTTGATTCCCCTAGAGTCCAAAAATCTATCGATCTCTGTCTTGAATATACTCAATGACTGAGCCTCCACAGCCCTCTGGGGCAGAGAATTCCAAAGATTCACCACCCTCTGAGTGAAGAAATTCCTCCTCATCTCAGTCCTAAATGGCCGACCCCTTATCCTGAGACTGTGACCCCTAGTTCTAGACACTCCAGCCAGGGGAAACAACCTCTCAGCATCTACCCTGTCAATCCTCTTCAGAATCTTATACGTTTCAATGAGCTCACCTCTCGTTCTTCTGAACTCCAGAGAGTATAGGCTCAATCTGCTCAATCTCTCCTCATAGGACAAACCTTCTCGTCCCAGGAGTCAATCTAGTGAACCTTGGTTGCACCCCCCCCCACCCAAGTCATGACTTCTGCTATCAAGGATCCGAATCCTTTGATGGTATTGCAGCTTATAATTCATTCTCAAATATTCTACATTATATATGTGGGACCTATTGCACACGAGAGGCTCCATTATACATGGACCATGGTCAGTAAGCTAAGTGACTCCCAGGATATGTGTCTCCTTCACCTCTGCAGCTTAAACACTGTGGGGCTTTTTAGATGCACTGTAGCACATTAGGAGAATTCCCCTTGAGAAGCCTGCAGTACTTTGACAATTTACACATCGATGTACAATGTAATGAATGAAGTGGACCGGTAGGTAGTGCAATAGGCTACCTGAACGAGAGGTGAGCTCATTGAAACGTACAAGATTCTGAAGAGGATTGACAGGGTAAATGCTGAGAGGCTGTTTCCCCTGGCTGGAGAGTCTAGAACTAGGGGTCACAGTCTCAGGATAAGGGGTTGGCCATTTAGGACTGAGATGAGGAGGAATTTCTTCACTCAGGGTCGTTAAGCTTGGGGAATTTTGCTTAGTTCAGTGTACTAAATTGAATATTACACCAAATTGATATTTTGTAACATTTGCTTTATGCAATACAGGTTTGTATTATTGGGAAGTCTTCTGCAACAGCTACCATTCATCAGATAACCTCCCAGATTCCACCTTTTACAACTTGCAGCTCATCCCTAACTCCACAATCGCTCGCCACACTACGGCCGGTTGGATACCTGGCTTTCTGTCCCACCATCTAAGTCATTAATAAATACAGTGAATCGTTGAGTCCACAACACATCCCTTTGGGACACCACCAGTCACATCCTGCCAATTAGAGTACCTGCCCATTATCCCTACTCTCTGTCTCCTGTCGCTCAGCCAATTTCCTAACCAGGTCAATAATTTGCCTTCAATTCCATGGGCTTCTACCTTAGTTAACAGTCTCTTATCGGGGACTTTATTGAATGCCTTCTGGAAGTCCATATGAATAACATCCATAGACATTCCCCTGTCCGCTACTTTAGTCACCGCCTCAAAAAATTCAATCAGCTTTGTCAGGCATGACCTACCCCTATGGTTCACTTAGATACATACTAGCCTGCAGTCACAAGCATGTTCCCATTAATTTGCATATGTTCCAAGTTGCTGACACTTACAGACTTCTGTTATTGTGATTTACAATCTATCTGTAAACCGCTAGGAACAGCTCATTCCAAAACTCCAGGCCCACCAAGTTAGAACAGGATGGACCAATGGATAAGAAATATAAGCCCAACTAGGGCACAGTTGCCCGGGTATCGTGGGCAAGATCGCCTGGGCTGCGGGGCAGGTGGGCCTTTATTTCAACACACTTGTTGGAGCTGTTTCTAAAATATCACCTGAATCCCTGATATTGGGTGATTGCCTGCCAACTCGGTCCTTGGTACCGTAATTGTACTTCCGTAGATACCGGGTACGAAATTGAAAGTTGCATAATTGGCCGTGACAGTCCAGAGTCATTTTCAGGAACGTTTCAGAATCTTGGCACAGTGCCACTCACACAAGATTATTTAACTTCTTTATTATCTCATTACCGTGGGGTTATTGGAGAACACTTGACATGTATTACTGAGAATTTGCAGCACAATATTTATGATACGTGGAATTATGTAGAGTTGGGAATGAGTAATGCTAGGTGGGAGTAAATAATAACGCCGAGGCTTAATCAACAGGTTCTTCTAGCAATAGATTCATAAACAATGAAAGCAAAGCTGCCACATCTGAAATACTAACACTATTTGTAGCCAGATATTAAATGTTTATCAGAAACGGCATATTGAGATTTAAATGAGCATCTCTTGCTACTAACATAAAGGAGTACGTCAAGTCTCTCGTAATGTGTGTTGGCAAAAAATGTTTTGTTTTTTGACAGACTCTACACTTCATGACTATAGTGCGCGCTCTCCCATTAAGTTTTAAATAAAAACAGAAAATGCTGGAAACACTCAGCAGGTCGGGCAGCATCTGTGGGGAGAGCAACAGAGCTAGCGTTTCAGGTCGATGACCTGTCGCCATTAAGTTTTAATCGATCATGGGGCAAATTATACAGTCTCTGTGCCTGAAACTATTGAAATACCCGGGTGGGTGCAGTGAAGAGGGGGAAATTGGCCAGGGAGAAACATATGTCCCCAAATGGAGCCCACCCAATTTTTCTGTCTACTTGATTTAATGGATATAAAAATTGGGCATCTGCTGTTCTCTCTCCAGTTTTCCTGTATTCAACAACAACAACTTGTATTTACATAGCGCCTTTAACGTAGTAAAACGTCCCAAGGCGCTTCACAGGAGTATCATAAAAAAATGTTTTGATGCCGAGCCACATAATGAGAAATTAGGGCAGATGACCAAAAGCTTGGTCAGAGATGTAGGTTTTAAGGAGCGTCTTAAAGGAGGAAAGAGGAAGAGAGGTTTAAGAAGGGAATTGCACAGTTTAGGGCCTAGGTAGCTGAAGGCACGGCCACCAATGGTAGAGCGATCAAAATCATGAACGTGCAAGAGGCCAGAATTGGAGGAGTGCAGATATCTCGAGGGGGTTGTAGGGCTGGAGGAGATTTTACAGAGATAGGGAGGGGGGAGGCCATGGAGGGATTTGAAAACAAGGATGAGAATTTTAAAATCGAGGTGTTGCTTAACCGGGAGTCCCAGAAATTTGTGTCGGATGCTTCCCGCGGGTGCAAGCCCCCGACCTACACTTAACTAGCGCGCCGGCAGTTGAGGCCTGGGCCTGCGTGGATTTCCTCTCTGTGGCCCGGTCCAGCTCCCGGCGCGCTGTGCTTGTGTGTCCCAGGGGCGTAGTTAGTGCGATGCGTCCGCTGGGATCACGTGAGCCATGGGCAGCCAATCGGAGGAGGGAAAAGCCCATTCATGAGATTGACAGAAAGAACTGTCAAACTAATGAAAACTCCGGGCGCCCAAAACAGTACTTACCCTTCAAATAAAAAAAATTTTAAATCACACTTTTTAAATAAACTATAAATAACATTAAGTAACTATTTTAAACATTTGAATTTAAATTTTTTGAAAAAATAATTTTATAAAAAAACGGGGCTAAAAATACACTTAAAGTATTTAAAAATAATAAACCTGTGGGGAAAAAAAATTCTAATTTTAATGAATTGACCACTTACCTTTTAAAATGAAGTCCTTACGCCTGGTTTTTAAATGTGTAAAATGTAGAGGCCTTCACGCATGGAAAAACCTGTATATAAAAAAAAAAAGGAAGTTCAACGCGCACGCGCAGACTCCCGCGCGCACGCGTTCGACCTCTGAACCCCTTCGTTCAGAGGATCGGAAATGCCGGTTTCCCGCGCATGCAAGAAACCGGCACTTCCATCGGGTCCACGCGTGAGTACTCCGTGCTTACTCATGCGTTGGGACCCGAATTTCTGGGCCAATGTATTCGCTACGCCCAAGCACAGGAACAGGAGAATTGGCTCCCTAAGCTTCAAATGGCCGAATGATGTGACGGTGGTGTATACACTTCCAATGTATTCACGTTTATGGTATTTAAGACAGAGATCGATAGATTTTTGGATATTAAGGGAATCAAGGGATATGGGGATAGTGCAGGAAAGTGGAGTTGAGGTAGAAGATCGGTCATGAACTTATTGCAGGGTGGAGCAGGCTCGAGGGGCCACATGGCCTACTCCTGCTCCTATTTCTTATGTTCTTATGTATATTATGATCGTTAGCCAGAACTGTACTTTCATTGTCAAATCGTGAGTGTTTAAGAAAACTAAATCCAAATTTTGCATTTGAAGTCCAGCTAAGCTAGCGAACACCAGTGGATCACCAGATTCTTCTTCTTTGTCTGAATATTCCAACTCATTCTGTTTCAGGGCCATTATTGTTCGAAATGGGGAAGTCATTCCAATGTCTTCAGAGTTTACACCAGAAACCGAACGACAGAGGCTCCAGTACTTGGTAAGAGAGAGTTAAAGTAATACTATGTGTTTATACAAAACATCATCGGCAATATATAATAATGAGCTTGTGGGAAATCTGTCTAATCTGGTCTTGAAGCTGTGTGACTGAGCAATTAATAGAAATTTTTGGCTTTTTATAATACCGCATTGCTTCGCGTTACTTTCAGGAAATTTACATTTGTTCCTTTTTCATTCGGGTTTCAAGTAACCTTGGCCTCAACTGGATGCAGAGAAACTTCAGTATGATTTGGACAGGTTGGGTGCTTGGGCAGATACATGGCAGATGCAGTATAATGTGGATAAATAGGAGGTTATCCACTTTGGTGGCAAAAGCAGGAAGGCAGATTATTATCTGAATGGCAATAGATTGGGAAAAGGGGAAGTGCAACGAGACCTGGGTGTCCTTGTGCACCAGTCGCTGAAGGTAAGCATGCAGGTGCAGCAGGCGGTTAAGAAGGCAAATGGTATGATGGCCTTCATAGCGAGAGGATTCGAGTACAGGAGCAAGGATGTCTTGCTGCAGTTATACAGGGCCTTGGTGAGACCACACCTTGAGTATTGTGTGCAGTTTTGGTCGCCTTATCTGAGGAAGGATGTTCTTGCCATGGAGGGAGTGCAGCGAAGATTCACCAGACTGATACCTGGGATGGCAGGAATGACGTATGAGGAGAGATTGGGTCGATTGGGCTTATATTCGCTGGAGTTTAGAAGAATGAGAGGGGACCTCATTGAAACTTATAAAATTCTAACAGGACTAGACAGACTAGATGCAGGAAGGATGTTCCCGATGGCGGGGGAGTCCAGAACCAGGGGTCACAGTCTAAGGATAAGGGGTAAGCCATTTAGGACTGAGATGAGGAGGAATTTCTTCACCCAGAGAGTGGTGAACCTGTGGAATTCTCTACCACACAAGGCAGTTGAGGCCAACTTATTAAATATATTCAAGAAGGAGTTAGATATATTTCTTAAGGCTAAAGGGATCAAGGGATATGGGGAGAAAGCAGGGACAGGGTACTGAGTTTAGATGATCAGCCATGATCTCATTAAATGGCGGAACAGGCTCGAGGGGCCGAATGGCCTACTCCTGCTCATATCTTCTATGTTTCTACCTTCATAAAATAGCAACCAGGCTACCACTTCAGTGCGGGCCTGGGGAAGTGCTGCACTGTTGGAGGTGCTGTCTTTTGGATACAATGTTACACCGAGGTCCTGCTCAGGTGGATGTCAAAGAACTCGTAGCACTATTTGAAGGAGAGCAGGGAGTTCTCCAGTATCCTGGCTGGATTTCGCTCTCATCCAACACCACCAGAAACAGATTAATTGATCATTCATTTACTGTTTGTGGGACCTTGCTGTTGGCGAATTGTTTGCTACATTTGCCTGCATAACGACGCAAGAACATAAGAATTAGGAGCAGGAGTCGGCCATTCGGCCCCTCGAGCCTGCTCCGCCATTCAGTAAGATCATGGCTGATCTTTGATCTCAACCCCACTTTCCCACCCGATCACCATATCCTTTGATTCCCCAAGAGTCCAAAATTCTATCTATCTCAGCCTTGAATATACTCAATGATTCAGCATCCACAGCCCTGTGGGGTAGACAATTTCAAAGATTCACAACCCTCTGAGTGAAGAAATTCCTCCTCATCTCAGTTCTAAATGGCAAACCCCTTATCCTGAGACTGCGACCCCTACTCCTAGACTCTCCAACCAGGGTTCGCAACCTCTCAGCATCTACCCTGTCAACCCCCCTCAGAATCTTATATGAATGAGACCACCTCTCATCCTTCTAAACTCTAGAGAGTATCGGCCCAATCTGCTCGATCTCTCCTCGTAGGGCAACCCTCTCATCCCAGGGATCAAGCTTCGTTGCACCGCCTCTAAGGTAAGTATATCCTTCCTCAGATAAGGAGACCAAAACTGTGCACAGAGCAGTGAGAGAGAAATGAGGGAAGACAGAGGAGGAGACTTGGAGAGAGGGAGAGATAACAGAAGGAAAGAGACAGAACAAGAAAGAGAAAGGTAGTGATGGAGCGATAAATAGAGACAAAGATAGAGAGACAGCGAGAGATGAGGGAGAGAAAGAGAGACAAGATGGAGGGACAGAGGGATAGTGATTGTGTGAGAGAGAGAGACAAGAGGGAGCGACAGAAAGAGAGACACCAAGAGACAAATTTAATGCAGAAAAGTGCGAAGTGATACATTTTGGTAGAAAGAATGAGGAGCGGCAATATAAGCTAAAGTTTACAATCCTAAAGGGGTTGCTAGAACAGGGAGACCTGGGGGGTATATGTGCACAAATCGTTGAAGGTGGCAGAGCAGGTTGAGAAAGCAGTTAAAAAAGCTTACGGGATGCTGGGCTTCATGAGTAGAGGTATAGGCCTAGAAATTCAGTTGCTTGCGCCAGCCGGTAGCGCCTTAGGAGGAGGAGATGTTGGGCGCTAGGTGGCTAGCGGCTGGGCGCAGCGCGATCTGCGCCTCTCCCCAACTTCACTCATGATTTAGCGGCGGCGCAAAGTCTTTGCGCGCGCAGATCCTGACGTCATTTCCTCGTGCAACGCCCTTTGTGCGCCCCAAACCGGAAATTCAGTGGCGACGCCCTATTGGGCGCCTGGCGCCCCTAGCGACTGGTAGAGGGGAATGGTTCTCAGTCGATGCGGGGCGCGGGGGGCGCAAATTAAAGGGCACACCTGCACTAGAAAAGGCTGCCATTTGGCAGCACTCCTTTTTGAGAGACGGATCTTTGCAGAGAGACAAAGGTAGAGAGCTTTCTGCTTTGGCTCAACACTCGGACAGGTACTTGTGGCTTCAGGCCACAGCTTTCCACTTGTCTTTGCCTTCAGTGTCATATCATTGTTTGCAAACATATAATGGGGGCTGCAATGGGTGCAAACGCTGGCCTTCTCCATTGCATCCAAAGGGCTCACAGACGCCGTGAGAGAGTGGCAGTCCTGGCTAGACGGAGAGGGGGCAACAGGTGTCGGGAAAGGAGGCCTTACCCACCCAGGGTATACCGCCAGCAGTTCTCCTATCTGAACACGTCTGACGAGCAGTGTGTTCGGAGGCTGCAATTCCGAAGGGCGGTGGTCACTGAGATCTGCCACCTGCGTGGCGGTGATCTGCAGCCACATCTGAGGAGCAGGACGTCTCTGTCGGTGGCAGTGAAGGTGACGGAGGCTTTCAACTTCTATGCCACTGGCTCCTTCCAATCCGCTACTGGGGACATTTCCAACATCTCCCAGTTCGCCGTGCATTGCTGCATCCGCCAGGTGACCAATGCCCTTTTCACAAGGAGACGTCAGTTCATCTCCTTCTCTATGGCCCTTGTCAAGCAGCAACAGCGTGCAATGGGCTTTGCAGCATTCGCGGGCTTCCCCATGGTGCAGGGCGCCATTGACTGCACGCATGTGGCTTTGCGGGCACCTCTGGAGAATGCCGAGGATTACCGCAACCGGAAGGGCTACCATTCGCTCAACGTTCAGCTGGTGTGTGACCACAGGCAGCTCATCCTAGCTGTCAATGCCCGCTTTCCAGGCAGCAGCCACGATGCCTTCATCCTGCGCCAGACTTCTGTGGCAGACATGTTCCAGGCCCAGCCTCACCCACGAGGATGGCTTCTCGGGGGCAAAGGCTATCCTTTGTGTACCTGGCTGATGACCCCGCTCCGTGCGCCCAGCACCCCTGCTGAAGAGGGATACAACGACAGCCATCAAGCGACCAGGAACATCATTGAGCAAACAATCGGCGTCCTGAAGCAATGGTTCCACTGTCTGGATCGTTCCGGTGGAGCCCTACAATATTCGCCGGAGCGAGTCTCCCATTTCGTGGTCGTGTGCTGCATGCTGCACAACCTGGCTATCCGCAGGACTCAGCCACTGCCACCAGAGATTGGAGGACCACCTGAGGAGGAGGAGGAGGAGGACCAGCACAGGAGGGAGGCAGAAAGTGCAAGGGCCGCCCGTCAGCGGCTTATTGAACGTCGGTTCTAGGCCCCCTCTCAGGGAATGGCTTGTGCCAATGTCACCAGATTAATGTAGCCGCTCCACAAGCCCTCAGCCGAGCAGGGCAACCAGGACTTGCAAAAAAAAAAAGCATGCACAGTGCGATTTAAGAACATTTATTTCTTGGAAACCTCTGCCCTTCCCACATTACAAACTCATGGAGAGAAGCCCCCTCCAAAAACACAAAACAAACAGTCTCGGCCTTACAAAACAAAGAAAGACACCAGTGTCGGCCTTACAAAAACACAACTACACCAGTCTCGGCCTTTCAACAAACACAAAGCATTTGGCCAGACCTTCTACTTTTTGCCCTGCGAGGGCGATGCCTTTCGCATCCGTGACTGGCCCCTGCCCGCCCTGCAGCTCCTCCTCAGTGGGACCCCAGTGGCTGCAGCAAGGCTGGGGGAAGGCTGCTGAGGGTCAGATGGCGAGACGCCAGATGCCCTTGGGGGTCGGCCTGCACCAGCTCTGGCCCTGGAGGGTCCGGCTGCTGACTGCTCCAACTCTGCTTGGGCGGCAGCAGTCTGTCCAGCGGCTCGTGGCAGCTGCAATGGCAGAGTGGCAGTGTCGGCTGCAGGAATGGTGCCAACCTGACAGATCGCAGTTACTCCCTGGTCGCCTGAGACATTGGCACTCGCACGGGCCAGCACGGCAGCATGCGCAGCAAACAGCTGAAGAACAGACTGCTGGGCTGCTGCTGCGCGGCGAGTGCCCTGGCGATGCCTGGCCGATCCAGCGAGGGTGGCAGCAGTTACTGCCCGTGTGGCTCTGGTCTGTGTCCGCATGACACCAGCCAGTGAATGAACGGCACGACTGAGCACTTGGCTCGAAGCCGCCTGTGCTGCTGCGAAGTCCTGTAGACTCCTGGCCTGTGCTGCACTGAATTGTTCCAGACTCCTGGCCTGTGCTGCACTGAATTGTTGCAGACTCCTGGCCTGTGCTGATCCGAATTCCTGCACACTCCTTGACAGAGACTCAATGGAGTCAGGCATCCTTGCCACTGCAGCCATGAGCTCAGTGTGCCTGCGCTCAGCCTGGACGGCCATTTCCTCCAGGAGCCGCACCTCCTCTGCGCTCACCGTCGCAGGACTGGAGGCCGCACTCACCCTCTGGGGAGAAGTCCGCCGAGCTTCCCCACCCCTCCCGCGTTGCTGCAGGCCGCTGGGCCCTGGAGCTTCACTCTCCTCCGACCCTTCCCCCCGGCTCCCCTCCAGGGAAGACGTGTCCCCTTCATCGCCATGGGCTGGCGCGGCTGAGGGTGGCACTGATGGGCCGGCTTCCTCTTCCTCTTCCTCTAATTCGGAATCGCTGACAGTGGCAGCTTGAGGGCCCGCCTCCTCACCTGGCGATTCACCATCTGAAAGCAGGGAGGCACAAGAGTTGCTTTAGAATGAGGACAGGGCGGCAGCGAGGGAGGCATGAGTGCTGCCATGCACTGCATTGGTCGGACAGTGGGAAAGGATGCTGATCTGAGGCGCAAGTGGAAAGAGAGAGGTCAAAAAGGTGATGCCCTTACCATTGGTGCCCAGAACAGGGTCGGCATCTCCACTGGTGACGGGGCCAATCAGCCGGCCTGCCATAATGTGCTCCACACGCTGGTCCAGGTCGGAGAGCTCTTTGACGTCAGGACGGCCTCCCCCGGTCTCTCGTAGCTTCCTACGGTTGTGCGCCACCTTGGCCTGCAAGAGAAAGGACGGCCTCTAAGTACAGTGTGAAGCCCTGATCTTGTCTGCACTGCCTCCCATGGTGGACTGGCCCTGACAGTGTGAAGCTCTGCTCTTGGCTGCACTGCCTCCCATGGTCGAATAGCTTGTACAGTGTGCAAAGTACTGAATGTGCAACTGATTTTCATGACAGTCCCATAGCTGCTGGATGAGGGCTGACCCTTAGGGCTTTCAGGTCCCTTTGCCCATAAACTGAGGTGCACATGCAGGGATGAGGAGGACACTGGAAAGGGTACTCACCCTGACAACCCGAGTGAGGTCGTTGAACTTTTTCCGGCATTGCACAGGAGTCCTGGCAACCACGCTGTTGGAAGTCACCCTGTTTGAGACCTCCCTCCAGGCTTTCCGGTAGGCGCTGGGCAGCGGCCTCCTGCCACCTTCTGGGAACAGAACATGGCGCCTGCGCTCCACTCCGCCAACCAGCACCCTCAGGTCACCCTCGCTGAAGTGCTGCGCTCTATCCCTGGCCTTCTCCATAGCCCTGGGCGTTGCGCAGACGAAGCAGAAGTGGTCAGGCCTAGCTTGAGGGGTGCAGGGCGTGGCAGGCAAACAAATCCACCCTCCCCCTTTAAGAGCTGACCGGCGCCAGAGTGTCTGCCGTCAATCAACAACTCGCCGCACCTGCGCTGCGCCCGGCCTCGGGGGTATCGCTCACGACCGCCGGCTTAGCGCCTAAAGATAGTCGTGCATCGCCTGTTTTAGCGCAGCAGCAACCTCTTGGGGCGATGCGACTGAATATCGGCGAAGGTGGCACGAACTTGCACCGGGCGCAAACTTTAGCGGCCGCCCGACTTTAGCGCCCCGAACGTGGCTATACTGAATTTCTAGGCCATAGAGTACAAAAGCGTGGAAAATATGTAAAACACTGGTTTGGCCTCAACTGGAGTATTGTGTCCAATTCTGGGTACCGCACTTTAGGAAGGATGTGAAGGCCTTAGAGACGGTGCAGAAAAGATTTACAAGAATGGTTCCAGGGATGGTGGACTTCAGTTACGTGGATAGACTGGAGAAGCCGGGGTTGTTCTCCTTGGAGCAGGGAAGGTTGAGAGGAGATTTGATAGAGGTGTTGAAAATCATGAGGGGTCTGGACAGAATAAATAGAGAGAAACTGGTCCCATTGGCGGAAGGGTCGAGAACCAGAGGACACAGATTTAGGGTGATTGGCAGAAGAACCAAAGGCGACGTGAGGGAAATCAATGACCGCACTCGAGAGTAATTTGAAGATCTGCAGCACTTTGGGACTGATGAGGTGCTATAACAATGCAAGTTCATTCTTTCTTCATCAGTTTAATCACCAACCCTTATTGTAGATAATTTGTCTTTGGTGTACAGGTGATGTCACTGTACCTCGCTAATGCTCTAATATTGATGGCACTTTGCATCTCATTCATTTCAGTGTGGGAAGGAAAGCTTGTTTAAAAATGACCTGTTTTTCATGCATGTAGGTCTGCAGTGACTGATCAACACCCAACACACTAAGCACACTTTAAATACGTTTGCTGGTTTAAGTGGGAAGGATGGTGGCGCAGTGTGTTGGTGTTCTGACGTGCTGCGCTATCAAGTGGGAGGTTGCAGGTTGGCACTTGCAATTCCTACATACCGAGCTCCCATCTCTGGAATAGTCACGGGTTTGTGGGGTGGGGGGGAGAGGTTGAGCAACAGCCACGCATTTTGCCAGAGGAAGTAATTGCAAATAATTTAGTGACTTCGTTGCAGGGATTCCGTGAAAAATGTCTCCGCTGGCGAATGCGTTGTGTGGATAGGAAGGGGAAAAAACTGAAAATGGGCCAAAAATACAGAAGTAATGATCTGCTGAGGACATAATGCCCTGTTTCCGGTGCCTGGATTGTCAGTCTCACTGAAATATATTCATTCCTGGGATGTGGGCATTACTGGCAAGGCCCAGCATTTATTCCCATCCCTAATTGCCCTTGAGAAGGTGGTGGTGAGCCGCCTCCTTGAACCGCTGCAGTCCGTGTGGTGAATTGTTAAACCCGTGAATTTTGATGTATGGTGTCCTTCAATAAATCGACAGAGACTGCAGAGGAACAATCAACAGGTGTTTACTGGATGCAGGTTACTCTAAAACTAAAGTACAGATCCCTACTCAGGGTTTATATACAGGTGTGGTCACTGCCGGTACTACAGTATACAGGAGCTGTAAAAAGTAGTTCTCCCCTTAAAGGTACATACACTACAATTCCTCCCCTTTTAGATTAACAGTACCATAACATTCATTTAACAATTAACACTTTTAACATGCAACATTAACTGCAAATAGTCCATTTATAAATTCAGTCTTTGGAGCGGCTTCCTGATCCTTTCTGGATAGCGCCTTTCCTGAGTGTCTTGCTCTTGGTGCGGAGGCGATTCTGGCCCCCTGTCGTCGGTTGGTTCATCAGCTTCCGATGCTACTGTTTCTGGGGTAGATGCTACCTGTATGTCGGGTTCATCACCAGGTACGCGAGACCTGGGGTTGACGCGTTCCTGTGACTCTAGGATCTGGTCGACATGGCGTCTCACAATGTTCTCCCCAACATCCGCTGTGTATATTAGTGGCCCCTGCCGTGTGCATATCGTTCCTGGTTGCCATTTCTCTGTTCGGTAGTCGCGGGCCAAGACTAGTTGCCCTACATTAAAGCTCCTTGTCGGCTTCTCATTGATGTGCTGGAATTGCTTATTCTTAACATCTCTTCGTACATTTGGTCTGAGCAAATCCAGACGAGATCTCAACCTTCGGTTAAAGAACATCATGGCCGGGGTCTGGTTGGTGACTGCATGTGTCGCATTTCTGTAGGCTAACAGGAAATTGTCCACCTTATGCTGCAGTGGAATGTCGCCATCGCACATGGCCCTTACTGCTTTTTTGAAGGTTTGTACGAACCTCTCAGCCAATCCATTTGTGGCTGGATGATATGGGGCGGATGTGTAATGCCTTACCCCATTCCTTTTCATAAATCTTCGAAACTCTTCAGACACAAACTGTGGTCCATTATCAGAGCAAATCTGCTCTGGCAAGCCGTTCCTGGCAAATATGGTCCGTAGGACTGCAATAGTTTTCTCCGTGGTGGTGGAGGACATTTTGATCACCTCAGGCCATTTCGAGTGCGCATCCACGGCTATTAAAAACATTGAGTCCATGAATGGACCAGCAAAATCAATATGCACCCGTTGCCATGGAGATGAGGGCCACTCCCATGGGTGTAGAGGGGCATGTGGTGGTGCATTTTGGACCTTCTGGCATCCTGAGCAGCTCTTTGTCAGGTCCTCGATTTGCTGATCGATCCCCGGCCACCACACATAAGCCCTAGCAAGGCTTTTCATTTTCACCCCTCCCAGATGGCCTTCGTGGAGCTCATTGAGCACTCTCTCCCTTAACTTGGGTGGAATTACCACTCTGGATCCATACATCAAGGTCCCCTGGCATACTGACAGCTGTTCTCTTCTGGATCCATTCACGCCCTAGTAGTGGTGGTCCTCCATCTGGCAATACATATAGGTCCATTTTTGGTGTTTCCTTGCCGTTGTATATCACGTTCACCCTTATTTTTCCTTTGGGGTAGACTTTTTGCCCCGTGTACGTCTTCAAGACAATCTCTGTATCTTTCAAGGGTATATGTGAGAATAGCCGCTTGTAGTCCCTTCAGTTTATGACTGTTAGGGCTGATCCTGTGTCCAATTCCATTTTCACTTGGACTCCGTCTATCTTGAGCGTGACCCAGATAGTTTGGTGATCCTCCATTTTGATTACATTATGTAGTTTCAGACAACCCAGCTCCTTGCTTCCGGAGTCTGTATCACTTTTCTGTTCGTCTGAACTACTCTCCGTCACCTTATGTACCTTTTTGTACTTCTCCTGTGGAGATTTCTTGCTGCTGGTTTTCTTTCCCGACCTGCAGACACTTGCTATGTGTCCTACTTTTCCACACTGTCTGCACACTTGGTCCTTGAACCAACAATCCTTATGGTTGTGTGTTGTTCTGCCGCAGCGATAACACTTCACTGCTCCATATGACATTTCATTTGTGCCATATTCTTGCGGTCTCCGTTGTATCTCTGCAGCGCCCATTGCGGCTGCTTCGTGTGATACTGCCATGCTGAAAGCCTTGTCCAGCATAAGATCCTTTTCTGATAGAAGCCGTTTCTGGGTTCCTTCACTTTGAAGCCCACACACAAACTTGTCCCTTAAAGTATCTGCTAGTCCCGTTCCAAACTGGCAGTGTTTCGATAGTTTGCACAGTTCCATTAAATACTCAGCATTACTTTCGTCTTTATGCTGGTTCCTTTTGTGAAACTTAAATCTTTCTGCTATCAGCAGCGGTGTGGGGTTTAAGTGGTCCTGTAGGCAGCACGGTGGCATAGTAGTTAGCACTGTTGCCTCACAGCGCCAGGGACCCGGGTTCGAATCCGGCCTCGGGTGACTGTCTGTGTGGAGTTTGCACATTCTCCCCGTGTTTGCGTGGGTTTCCTCCGGGTGCTCCGGTTTCCTCCCACAGTCCAAAGATGTGCGGGTTAGGTTGATTGGCTATGATAAATTGACCCTTAATGTTAGGGGGATTAAATACGTGGGGTTACGGGGATAGGGTGGGATATGTGTTGGTGTAGGGGTTACGGGGATCGGGTGGGATATGTGTCGGTGCAGGCTCGATGGGCCGAAATGGCCTCTATCTGCATTGTGGGGTTTCTGTGATTCTGTGATTGCCACTATGCTTTCAAAATCCTTTTCCACTGGCTTCTCTGAGGTTACTAGGTTTCGCAGTAAGCTGTACGTTTTTGCACCCATGGAATTCAACAATACCAGTGCTTTCCTGGCATCTGGCACTTCATTCGCCTTGCAGTACACTTCTACGCGTTCTATATATGTTGCCCAATCTTCGACTTCATTGTCGAACGCTGTGACACTGCCACTCTTCTGCATCCCTGGGTGTGGTTAGACTGGCTAAAAATGGCATCTCCCGCGCTCTCCCTTCTTCTCCGCCGGCTCAAAATGGCGTCTCCCGCGCTTCCTTTCTTCCCCCGCGGACGCTGCTCAGCCCTTGAAACCCCGGCCGCGCTCTGCGCATTTTTTTTCCCTCTCTCGTTGACGCCGCTCGGTCTTCAACCCCGGCTGCGCCCTGTGCGCTTTACCCTCTCTCTTACCCCCTCGACGCTGCTCGGCCTTTTTCTGTGCCGTCGGTCGGGCCAAAGCGGTACCTGCTGCCAGCCCGCTGCGCTGGATCGTCGCGACTGGGGAACCAAGCCCAGCTCTCCACAGCCTCCTCTGTGATGTTCAAGTCCTCTCCGGATGGCCGACGCCCGCATCGGCCGCCTTCTACAGAGTTGCAGGTAGGTTCGATTCGACTCGTCGCCACTGTTAAATCCGTGAATTTTGATGTATGGTGTCCTTCAATAAATCGACAGAGACTGCAGAGGAACAATCAACAGGTGTTTACTGGATGCAGGTTACTCTAAAACTAAAGTACAGATCCCTACTCGGTTTATATACAGGTGTGGTCACTGCCGGTACTACAGTATACAGGAGCTGTGAAAAGTAGTTCTCCCCTTAAAGGTACATACACTACAGTGAAGGTACTCCCACAGTGCTGTTAGGGAGGGAGTTCCAGGATTTTGACCCAGCGACGATAAAGGAACGGCGATATACTTCCAAGTCAGGATTTTGTGTGACTTGGAGGTGATGGTGTTCCCTTGTGCCTGATGCCCTTGTCCTTCTAGGTGGTAGAGGTCGCGGGTTTGGGAGGTGCTGCCGAAGAAGCCTTGGCGAGTTGCTGTAGTGCATTAACACTGGCCTAGCAGCTCCAGTCGGTGACTACTTGTCTCCGAACTGGAAGGTCGAGATGGAGCTCTGTGCCGCAGCAAGGAAATCCATTTTCTGATCCGGGAACGCCACCAATAGCAGGGAGGAGGAGGTCGTGACCCTACCTGGAGGAGGCAAGTGCTGGCAAACGCAAGTAGGGAGGGGAGATGATGGAGAAAGGTTGAGAAGAAATATCATAAACTGCTGAATCTAAAAGCATCACACTTTCTGACTAATTTTGCTTTCTCATTGACTAATTAATGCACATGGGGAAATAGACGAGATAAGCACTGTCCAATCGAATGCTCCACTTTTATAAATGTAATGGGACCAGCAGAAAACCAAATTGTGATCAGATTAAGTTGCACTGTAGGGTCAATTTAGCACACTCAATAATGACCCGCACACACAGGGTCAGTGATGAGGTTACAGCTCCCGACTAATGTCCGTGCGCCACTCGAACACCGCTCCCTATCTGGGAGGAGAGGAGTGCTGGATTGATCCTTGTGTATCCGCAGCATTTGTGTCCAGTTTCTTTGGCTGCTAATTTAACCAAAGCGGTAATCCGTCCAGTTAACAGCTTTGGCAAAACGGCAGGGAAAGGAATTTCATACGAGCAAGCTGGCAGGTCCGTACACTGATACCGTGATGTACAATTTCACCCCGTTGGTATTCTTGAGCGGGTTCATTCAGAATTTAATGAGAGAAGGAAAGGCAGAAGCTAGGTGGCAGCACACTCACTTGCTACCCATTGTCTGCGACTGCTCATCTGGGCAGAATGCTGGTCTCTTACAGAATCACAGGATTCTGTGCTGGGTTTCCTCCACTGCTGTCAGACAAAAAACCTTTATGTAATAATTTGACAATCTTGATACCGTTTATGTGGGTTAAGGAATGTATAGTGGTTATGGTACTGTGATAGCAACTCCGAGGTTACAATCTCAGCGATTTTTAAAAAATCCTCATCCTTGTTTTCAAATCCTTGCGTGGCCTCGCCCCCTCCCTATCCCTATAACCAACTCCAGCTATACAACCCTCCGAGTTCTCTGCACTCTTTCAATTTTGGCCGCTGGCACAGCCCTGATGTTCATCACTCCAACATCAGCGGTCGTGCCTTCAGCTGCCTAAGCCCTAAGCTCTGGAATTCCCTTCCTAAACCTCTCTTCTCTCTCCTCCTCTAAGACGCTCCTTAAAACCTACCTCTTTGACCAAGCCTTTGATCATCTGTCTTAATCTCTCCTTACGTGGCTCGGTGTCAAATTTCATTTGATAACGCTTCTGTGAAGCGTCTTGGGACGTTTTACTACAGTAAAGGCGCTAGATAAATCCAAGTTGTTGTTGTTGTGGTCCCATCATGGCAAACTGTGAAACTGAATTTGATAAATCTAGTGATATGGGCTAGCGCCATCTCACCTGGTCTGGCTTACACATGACATCAGTCCCACAGTACATATTTCACTCTTTGTGTCTTTTGAAGTCAGCTAGCAAACAATTGCAACAAAGTTCAAAAATAAGAGAAAAATATTGGATAGACCTATGGGCAAAGACTCGAGCATCGTATCAGGTCAAGACCTAGGCAATCTCTGTCCAGCCAACTCTCACTAACAACTGGTTCTCCGGTTGGAAGAATTGTCTCATAAGCTAGTCACGCACCAGCCTGACATAGTCATAGTCGCAGAATCGTATCCGTCAGCCAGTTCCGTCATCACCATCCCTGGCAATGTCCTGTCCCACCAGAAGGATAGACCCACCAGAGATGGGGCGGAATAGTATACAGACAGGTTGGTGTCCTCCGTGTTGACTCTGGAACCCATGAAGTCTCAGTCTTGGACATACGTTACTGTTCCTTCATTCTCACTGGGTCAATATCCTGGAATTCCCGACCTAACACCAATGTGGAAGCACCATCACCACAAGGACTGCAGTAGTTCAGGGAGAAATCCAATCACCATCTTCTCCGAGCAACTAGAGATGGACGAGAATCGCGATCTTGATGGCGTCGGCTACATCTCGAGAACAAGAAATTTAAAAATTGTAAGAATTTAAGTTACTAATATTAACGGTGGAGTGGTTAAAGTAGTGCCTTTATAATCTTGGGCTTCAGATGACCTCATAACTTCTGGACCTCTGATTGTGTGCTGTTGCCTTATCCTTAGGTTAACCTTAGATTAAGTTATTGACTACTAGACGCCTCTAGGTATCTGTGGTGTTGCACATTGTGAATTTTACCCAGAACTGAAATATGATCGACACTTTTTTTTTAGATGGGTTATATTTTTAGAACTTAATCAATAAGGAAATAGGAGTACAGTGAAAGTGCAAATATATATATATTTATATTTGTTAATCTTTGATGAGGAAATCTTTGGCACATGAAGTATTTAGACTCGGCAGTTGTATGCATTTTATACGGTACAGTTGCCCTGGTTGATTAACTAAATGCCTTGAAGTGAGATTGAAATTGATTTTTGATTATTATCCACACAATTCTTTTACATCTGCATGTGCACTCAATCAGGATGAGGAACGACACTTGAGAAACACTTTATTAATCCCTTAACTCATCTCCCTCAGCAGCGCAGTAAGTGTGTGTACATTTGTGGAAGTGGCTTCTTGTCAGGCACTGGCTGGGTAAATTGCCATCTGCTGTATATAAGCTCATTTTAGTATTTAATTTTTCTCTTTCATTTGGTGACTTGCTGTATGTATGTCCTTCGTCAGACTGGATCAAGCGGTGATGAGACACCCCGCAAGTCTTGACTTCTTTCCTGTAGTAGTGACGACATAAGTCTGGGATTATCATGGAAATGATAGTGAGCGCATGGAGCAGTGATGAAACAAGTGCCGAAGTGTGGGTACGGAATTGGAGTTGTCCCACTCCCTCATAAATGCTCTGGGGGCAATTTTAACCTAACCCGCCCATTGGGAAACTGATGGGATCGGGTGCCAATTTAGTGTCTCTGAGTCAGAAGGTTGTGGAGTTCAAGTCCCGCTTCAGAGACTTGAACACAAAAATCTAGGCTGACACTCCAGTGCAGTGCTGAGGGAGTGCTGCACTGTCGGAGGGGCCGTCTTTCGGAGAGACGTTAAACCGAGGCCCCATCTGCTCTCTCAGGTGGACGTAAAAAATCCCGCGACACTATTACAAAGAAGAGCCGGGGAGTTCTCCCCGGTCTCCTGGCCAATATTTATCCCTCCATCAACATCACTTTAAAAAAAAAAAAAAAAAACATTATCTGGTCGTTATCACATTGCTGTTTGTGGGAGCTTGCTGTGCAGAAATTAGCTGCTACGTTTCCTACATTACGACAGTGAGCACACGTCAAAAGGTACTTCATTGGCTGTAAAGCCCTTTGGGAGATCCTATAAGACGTGAAAGGCGCTGTAGAAAACACAAGTCTTTCTTTCTTTTCAAGCTGGTTTTTGCACCCCCCCCCCCCCCCGCCTGATTTTACAATCTATTGAAGGCAATGGAGAGTAATGTCGAGCAGACTCTAAAACCGGTGTTCCACCCGACCCCGTGAGTTTCCCGCCCGGCGAGTTGGAACGAACTGACCCCTTTAGTGTCTGACCTGACCGGTGACATGCAAGGACTGTTTGTACTACACTGTGGGTGCGGTGAAGATATCAAGCGCAGATTAGACGCGGGCCGAATGGTGAACCGTTGCAATGCTCACTTCCTCTTCTTCCACTCTTACTTGTGTTTTCTGTCCACAGGCTTGTTTGCAGCCACATTTATTGGGAAATGAATTCACTCACTTAGAGTTTTCCAGAAGAGTGCAGCGCAAAGAACTTGGGAAGAAAATGCTTTTCAGGGATTTTAACATGACTGGCTGGTAAGAACGTGGCCATAAAGGGGGATTGAATGTGTCTCGTGGAGTCACCCTGTCTTGGACTTCTACTGATCTATAATTGTGGTTATATATTTAATGTATGCAATGGACATTTCTCAACATTTAACTGCAAGATTATTTATTGATAAACGTCACTCTGGCTCAAAAGCCTAACAGAAATCAAATAATCTGATATGTGGGGGTTGTTATCATGCAGCAATCTAATTGAGAATTCAAACAGTAGTGAAGCCTGAAGTGAAAAGTTGCCATTGAACCCAACAACCACTCCATCCAGAGTCCGTGTATGATCATTCTGCCATACGCCCACTCCCCCCTCGCCACCTGACAATCACCCACTGTAAGCAAGGCCACGGGATAAATGCTTGTCTTTAGTGCTCCTGCCACATAGAATCATAGACATTTAGGGCACAGAAGGAGGCCGTTCGGCCCATCATGTCTGTGCCGGCCGAAAAAGAGCTATCCAACCTAATCCCACTTTCCAGCTCTTGGTCCGTAGCCCTGTAGGTTACGGCACTTCAAGTGCATATCCAAGTACTTTTTAAATGCAGTGAGGGCCTCTGCCTCTACCACCCTTTTCAGGCAGTGAGTTCCAGATCGCGCCCCCCCCCCCCCCACTCTCTGGGTGAAAAAAGTTCTCCTCAACTCCCCTCTAATCCTTCTACCAATTACTTTAAATCTATGCCCCCTGGTTATTGACCTCTGCTAAAGGAAATAGGTCCTTCCTATCCACTGTATCTAGGCCCCTCATCATTTTATACACCTCAAGTAAATCTCCCCTCAGCCTTCTCTATTCCAAAGAAAACAACCCCAGCCTATCCAATCTTTCCTCATAGCTTTGCACAACTGGAGCATACATAGGAATTAGGAGCAGGAGTCGGCCACACGGCCTCTCGAGCCTGCTCCGCCATTCAATAAGATCATGGCTGATCTTCGACCTCAAATCCACTTTCCCGTCTGATCCCCCGTATCCCTTGATTCCCCTAGAGTCCAAAAATCTAACGATCTCAGCCTTGAATATACTTAAAGACTCAGCATCCACAGCCCTCTGGGGCAGAGAATTCCAAAGATTCACAACCCTCTGAATGAAGAAATTCCTCCTCATCTCAGTCTTAAAAGGTCGACCCCTTTATCCTGAGACTCTACCCCCTGGTTCTAGACTCTCCAGCCAGGGGAAACCGCCTCTCAGCATCTACCCTGACAAGCCATCTCAGAATCTTGTATGTTTCAATGAGATCACCTCCCATTCTTCTAAACTTCAGAGAGTATAGGCCCATTCTTCTCAATCTCCCCTCACAGGACAGTCCTATGTCTTCTTCTTAGGCAGTCCCTCAGAACTGAGGATGACTTGCTTCCACATTAAAAATGAGTTCGTAGGTGACTGATGAGTCCAATGCGGGACCTACAGTCTCTGTCACAGGTGGGGCAGACGGTGGTTGAAGGGGCAGGTGGGTGGGGTGCTTGGGTTGACGTGCGCTCCTTGCGCTGCCTGCGCTTGGCTTCCGCTTGCTCCCAGCGAAGAGACTCGAGGTGTTCGGCACCTTCCCGGATGCTTCTCCTCCACTTTGTGCGGTCTTGGGCCAGGGATTTCCAGGTGTCGGTGGGGATGTTACACTTTTTCAAGGAGGCTTTGAGGGTGTCCTTGAAGCATTTCCTCTGCCCACCTGGGGCTCTCTTGCCGTGCCGGAGCTCCGAGTAGAGCGCTTGTTTTGGGAGTCTCGTATCGGGCATGCCTATGTAGTATTCAAGTGTGTGCCTCCTGCAATTTGCAGGCCATTCATTTTAACGGCCACATAATTGTGGGGCGCACGTGCTCGAGTTCCTGAGATACGCTCTCCCGGCAGGCAATGCTCCACACTGGGAGCGCCAATTCATCAAATGACTCCTTCCCCTTCCACTGTTGAAAATGCCAGAAAGCACATGCAGGTGAGCACCAATAGTTGAGCCCCGGCATTAAATTACAGAATGTCATCACCGCTGGCGAAGCATGACTCTTTTTTAAAAATTCATTCATGGGATGTGGACGTCGCTGGCAAGGCCCAGCATTTATTGCCCATCCCTCATTGCCCTTGAGACGGTGGTGGTGAGCCGCCACCTTGAACCGCTGCAGTCCGTGTGGTGAAGGTACTCCCACAGTGCTGTTAGGGAGGGAGTTGCAGGATTTTGACCCAGCGACGATGAAGAAACGGCCAATATATATTTTGAGAATATTAGAGGGCTAGCATCTTCACAGTAAAGAGCTGCCCATCATCGTCAAGGTGATGGGGCGTTTTAATGCGAATTGTACTATGGCGACCTATGTACAACCATCTACGCTGCCAGCAAATTTAAATCCGCACTTCTATTTAAATGTCCACTTACTCACCTTTATCCTGGAACTCCCACTCGGCCTATTACACCTACGGACAGAGATACTGAGAGGAGAGCTATGGCAAGTGGGACTTCACTGAGAAATATAACCTGAATTGTGAATCAGAAGGTTACATCCTGACTCTCTGATGGGTTTAATTTTCAGTTCGCCCTCCCCCCACTTGCAAGCTATTTACACCGCATATTAGGGGTGGTTTTGAAGCAAATCCTTTGTCACGCTGCCAGAACCCAGGTCACGTCACTTCCAGGTAGAAAATAATTCTCTGCAAGTAATGCCCTAATTTAGACAAAGGGGGTACGAGCCCCCTTCGTTGTCTCAATGAGTAAATGCATCGCGTGATGCCACACAGACCAGGAAGGTCCCACGTTCAATCCTTAACCCGTGCTGAGTTAGCTGATCTCGGCCAGGCTGTGGTGGGGGGGAGGGCCACTCCAATTTGCCCCAGCCTCCCTCAGCTAAGGAAAGACGAAGCTCGGCTGCTGACTGCTGTTCAGTGAGTGACCTTGCTGGAGTGGTTTATGCCAGATGGGGAGGTTGGCTGGGGAATAGATTGCCCTCGACTGCGATGAGCCTATCGTTAGGTAGCCTGCCAACAATCGCTGCCCAGACTCCCCACATGAGGTATTGGAGGACTACCAGCTCCTGTGAAACCAGCGGGAATCATGTGGGGTCCTACAAGAGAGGGGCACTTGACCAGTTTGCCTGTCAATGGAGGAGTCCATGTTCCCCCACACAACTATGGTTAGCACTTGGTGTATCCCAGCAGATCTCCATGTTGCACTCGCTGCCTCATCCTACACCAGACTCCTAATCCCTCATGCCTGGGCGTATAATTTAAATTTTTATTGTGAGTGGCAGCTACATCAGTGGATATGATTAGAGGTGTTGCATTACAGCGCAGGAAGAGGTATAATTATCTCGTACTCCAAATAACAAAAGCAGTGGTGCACATGGTTTGAATCATTGCGGCAGATCACACAATTAAAGAACTTTCACAGCTGCGATTAGTATTGCTCCATGTGTGCTAAGCCACGTTTTTATATATATAAAAAAATATCCTTTTTATCTGCTGGTGTGACTGTGTGAAAACGATAGGCACACATGCAAGGCGCGTGTAATAAGAGTCTTTACACGCTTGAAGAGGTGGGTGGGGGGGGGGAACAGTAACAAATGATTAGTGAAGGCTAGAGCCGAATGTGGATTGTTAGCGATTAATGATAGATTATACTCTGCTGAATGCAAATGCTGGGTGTGTCTCGATGCATTGCGTGGACCCTGAGGAACGGCAGGGGACCTGACCCGAGCTGTACAGCATGTCTGGCAGTGATGAATGACAGTGCTACTGCTGCTGAGACTGCTGTTGTGTGTTTATGTGGGGGTGGGGTGGTGGAATACAAGGGAGAAGAAACCGAGCGATCACACTGATAGCATTAATAAAACATTCTCTGCTCTTCATTTATCCTTGCGTCGGCACATTGGGCCGATGGTGTTTCCCCCGCTGCCCCCCCCCCTCCACTTCTGCTACACGACATTAAAAAAAATAGATTTTTGCGCAGGACGTTTTAGGAATTTTCAAATTGACTACTAACGCTGCATGGAAATGAGATCTAATTTTCACTGGGTGGTGGGGGTTGGGGGGTGTAAAGACTTTATCTAGTCGTGTCCTTATTGTTTATGCACAGGTACTCTCAGGGCTTTCTGTGCACTTAAAGAAGAGCTTTGCTTTGAAGAGCTGTAAGATCCTGTCTGCCTCCATTCCTTTCAACAAGAAGATAAAAAAAATCTGATCCTCAATTTCAGTACACTGCCCATCGCTTGCCGAAATAACTGCCCTGCCTCTCCCGTACCCATTAAGACAGGACGCACGAGAAAATGAGATTGGCACACACTGTGCCATGGGCAGAACCTCCCCCCCACCCCTCCCCTGCTTCCTGGGGGGGTTTGACATGGAGGTTACACATCAGGCCCCATCATCTTATGGAAATGTGGAAGGGGGTGGGGCAGCGAATCTACTGTGCTGATGGAAACTCTTTTCTTTTCACTACAGGGCATACAAAATCATAGAGGAAGATGACCTGAAGTTTCCCTTGGTATACGGGGAGGGAAAGAAGGTAGGCTATTGTGTTGCGTATAAATAGATTAAGAGTGTTTGCGTTTCTGTAGGCAGGAAGGGCGCCAAAATCTAAGGTGATTTTCTCACTGTGGCAGTCCAGCCCCTGCCGCCCCCCCCCCCCCCTCGTTGCCTCCCAAACACACTGTTCTTTTTATTCTTCTGCTCGTAGAATGACTTGCCAAGCTATGGAATGTAATTATTTCCAAGAGTCACACAGCGGTGATGTATACAGGGCACATCGCGGGCCTGGGATTACTTTCAATCAAAGGCTGTACTCGAATGAATTAATCCTGCCACTTTTTTTTTTCAAACCAATACATTGTTTAACGTTCACTCCTTCTCGGCTGAGCAAACAAGGACGTTCATGGCTGGTTGGCTGTTTCTGCGAATAACTTCCATCTCCTTGCATTTTTGCACTTTCCTTTCTTTGCTGGTTTTCCTGCTTCCTTCTCTGCTTTTCTTCTGTGTCACTTTTCTCTTCCTCCTTTTTTTTTCTTTCTCCTGGTTTTTCATGGAGTAAATAAGGAGAAACTGTTCCCTGAAATGAGCTTCTGACCACATATACGCAGCACAACAAAGACCACCTATTTCCACCTCCGTAACATCACCCGTCTCCGCCCTTGCCTCAGCTCATCCGCTGCTGAAACCCTCATCCATGCCTTTGTTACCTCTAGACTTGACTATTCCAACGCACTCCTGGCTGGCCTCCCACATTCTACCCTACGTAAACTTGAGGTCATCCAAAATTTGGCTGCCCGTGTCCTAACTCGCACCAAGTCCCGTTCGCCCATCACCCCTGTGCTCGCTGACCTACATTGGCTCCCGGTTAAGCAGCACCTCGATTTCAAAATTCTCATCCTTGTTTTCAAATCCCTCCATGGCCTCGCCCCTCCCTTTCTCTGTAATCTCCTTCAGCCCCACAAACCCCCCGGAGATATCTGCGCTCCTCTAATCCTGCTGTCTTGAGCATCCCTGATTATAATCGCTCAACCTTTGATGGCCGTGCCTTCTGTTGCCTTGGCCCTAAGCTCTGGAATTCCCTGCCTAAACCTCTCCGCCTCGCTACCTCTTTCCTCCTTTAAGACGCTCCTTAAAACCTATCTCTTTGACCAAGCTTTTGGTCACCTGCCCTAATTTCTCCTTATGTGGCTCAGTGTCAATTTGTTTTGTCTTTTAATACTCCTGTGAAGCGCCTTGGGACGTTTTAGAAACATAGAAACATAGAAGATAGAAGCAGGAGTAGGCCATTCGGCCCCTCGAGCCTGCTCCGCCATTTAATGAGATCATGGCTGATCATCCAAATTCAGTACCCTGTCCCTGCTTTCTCCCCATATCCCTTGATCCCTTTAGCCTTAAGAAATATATCTAACTCCTTCTTGAATATATTTAATGAATTGGCCTCCACTGCCTTCTGTGGTAGAGAATTACACAGGTTCACCACTCTCTGGTTGAAGAAATTCCTCCTCATCTCAGTCCTAAATGGCTTACCCCTTATCCTTAGACTGTAACCCCTGGTTCTGGACTTCCCCGCCATCGGGAACATCCTTCCTGCATCTGGTCTGTCTAGTCCTGTTAGAATTTTATAAGTTTCAATGAGATCCCCTCTCATTCTTCTAAACTCCAGCGAATATAAACACAATCGACCCAATCTCTCCTCATACGTCATTCCTGCCATCCCAGGTATCAGTCAGGTGAATCTTCGCTGCACTCTCTCCATGGCAAGAACATCCTTCCTCAGATAAGGTGACCAAAACTGCACACAATACTCAAGGTATGGTCTCACCAAGGCCCTGTACAACTGCAACAAGACATCCTTGCTCCTGTACTCAAATCCTCTCGCTATGAAGGCCAACATACCAATTGCCTTCTTAACCGCCTGCTGTACCTGCATGCTTACCTTCAGCGACTGGTGCACAAGGACACCCAGGTCTCATTGCACTTCCCCTTCTCCCAATCTATTGCCGTTCAGATAATAATCTGCCTTCCTGTTTTTGCCACCAAAGTGGGTAACCTTGCATTTATCCACATTATACTGCATCTGCCCAATCACCCAACCTGCCCAAATCATACTGGAGTTTCTCGGCATCCTCCTCGCAGCACATACGCCCAACCAGCTTTGTGTCGTCTGCAAACTTGGAGATATTACATCTAGTTCCCTCGTCTAGATCATTAATATATATTGTGAATAGCTGAGGTCCTAGCACCGATCCCTGCGGTACCCAACTAGTCACTGCCTGCCACTTGGAAAAAGACCCGTTTATTCCAACTCTTTGCTTCCTGTCTGCCAGCCAGTTCTCTATTCAAGTCAGTACCTTACCCCCAATCCCTTGTGCTTTAACTTTGCACGCTAATCTCTTATGCGGGACCTTATCGAAAGCCTTCTGAAAGTCCAAACACACCACATCCACTGGTTCTCCCTTATCTATTCTACCAGTTACATCCTCAAAAAATTCCAGTAGATTAGTCAAGCACGATTTACCTTTTGTAAATCCATGTTGACTTTGTCCAATCCTGTCACTGTTTTCCAAGTGCTCTGTGTGGTAAACCTCAGGGGCACCCCTGAGATACCACCGTTACCCCCCACCACTCCCCCAAATCCAGCTCCTGTAGACGGCATGCCGGAACCCCAGGAGCCTTCGTCGACCACGCAGACACCAGCATTAACATCGGATACTGCACCACCGCCGCCGCTGCTGCGCCGATCAGAAAGGCTTACGAGGCCTCCTGAGAGACTGACATACACGAACTGGTAGTACACTTCACCCCGCCGGACTCAATTTTAAACAAGGGGTGAATGTGGTAAACCACTGTTACCGTTCACAACCGTTCACTATTGTTACACTGTTGTTATCACTGTTTACACTGTTCACAGAATCACAGAAACCCCACAGTGCAGATAGAGGCCATTTCAGCCCATCGAGCCTGCACCGACACATATCCCACCCGATCCCCGTAACCCCTACACCGACACATATCCCACCCGATCCCCGTAACCCCTACACCAACACATATCCCACCCTATCCCCGTAACCCCATGTATTTAAACCCCCTAACACTAAGGGTCAATTTATCATAGCCAATCAACCTAACCCGCACATCTTTGGACTGTGGCAGGAAACCGGAGCACCCGGAGGAAACCCACGCAAACACGGGGAGAATGTGCAAACTCCACACAGACAGTCACCCGAGGCCGGATTCGAACCCGGGTCCCTGGCGCTGTGAGGCAACAGTGCTAACCACTATGCCACTGTGCTGCCCTGGCGTGCGTGGCAAGAGGTAACCTTGTGTAGTGATAACTGTTGTTATCACTACACAAGGTTACCTCTTGCCACGCACGCTGTTATACCTAGGCATACCTCAGCTGAGGGTGGGCTCTGTTATTTAGCCAATAAAAACCTATAGTTACTATCTTAACTCGTCGCTTTTCATGGAATGAATTGATAGGTATATCAATCTGCTATTACATCTTTTATAATGGACTCTAGCATTTTCCCCACTACCGATGTCAGGCTTACCGGTCTGTAATTCCCCGTTTTCTCTCTACCACCTTTTTTAAATAGTGGGGTTACATTAGCTACCCTCCAATCCATGGGAATTGTGCCAGAATCTATAGAATTTTGGAAGATGACCAGCAATGCATCTACTGTTTCTAGGGCCACTTCCTTAAGTACCCTAGGATGTAGATTATCAGGCCCATGGGATTTATCGGCCTTCAATCCCATCAATTTCTCTAACACCATTTCCCTACAAACACTGATTTCATTCAGTTCCTCCCTCTCATTAGACCCTATGTTCCCCGACATCTCTGGGAGGTTATTTGTGTCCTCCTTTGTGAAGACAGAACCAAAGTATGTATTTAATTGGTCTGCCATTTCTTTGTTCCCCATTATAAATTCCCCTGATTCTGACTGCAAGGGACCTACGCTTGACTTCACCAATCTTTTTCTACTACATTAAAGATGCTGTATAAATACAAGTTGTTGTTGTTGTGGCAGAAGGGTCAGTAACCAGAGGTCACAGATTTAAGGTGATTGATAAAAGAACCAGAGGCGACATGAGGACACATTTTTTTACACAGCGAGTTGTTGTGATCTGGAATGCGCTGCCTGAAAGGGCGGTGGAAGCAGCTTCAATAGTAACTTTCAAACGAGAATTGGATAAATACTTGAAGGGGGAAAAAAATTACAGGGCTGTGGGGGAAAGAGCGGGGGAGTTAGATTAATTGGATAGCTCTACCAAAGAGCCAGCACAGGCATGGTGGGCCGAATGGCCTCCTTCTGTGCTGTATCATTCTATGAATCTATGAAATTTCTTGATGTTGTTTCCTCCATCTTTGCCCTTCTCCAGTTCTGCTGCCTCGTTTTCTCTTTTTGCTTTTTATTGCATCTCGGACTTTTGTGTAAGTTCTCTTCTTTTCCTTTGATTCGTTCTGCTCCTCTTCCCATTGTTTCTCCCAGTTCTTGCATGGTGCTTATGCTCTTTCTGTGATTTTTTTTTTTTTTTTTTCTTTTCTGTTTTTTGTGGTTCATTTTCCTAGGAACATAGGAACGGACAGAACCAGAACAGGACCAAATACCAGTTGTCGGCTTGGCACACCCAACTCTTGAGTCGTAAGTTCGAGCCCCGCTCCGGGACTCGAGCGCACGATCTAAGCTGATGCTGCAGGACTGAGGGCATGCTGCGTTACTGGAGGTGCCGCCGTACGGATGAGATGCTGGTGCTGTCTGCTTGTGCTGTGGGGGATGTTAAAGATCCCAGTGGTAGTCAGTCTCTCAGTGTCCTGGGGCAACTTTCCTCCCCTCAACCAACACCATCAAACAGAGACTGATTATTCGTCTCATTGCTTTTTATGGGACCCTGCTGTGTGTAAAATGTCTGCCTCTGGAACAACAGTGATTGCATTTCATATGGATTTCATTTTATGTAAAATACGGCAGGACACTTCTGATAGATTTGCTATACAAATGCAAACTTATACTTTCAAAAGCAGTCCCTCTCGCCAGCCTTGTTCTTTGTTCTGTTTTTAATTGTTCCACCCATTAATTTTTACATGGTCTAGTCTTTTGCTCTCGCAGCCATACGTTCACGGGATTTCTGTCTCGGCGCCTCTATCTGTTTTGTGTTTCTAAATAAATAATCCCATTCTCACTCGCCTCTTGAGCACAGCCTCGCAACCTGTCCCTATTTTTTTCCCCTACTCCAGGCTATCTCCAGGACACCAGTTACTACGGGCAGTGACGATCAGGAAAAGACCCGCTGGCCCATCCAGCCTGGTCCACACAATTGCGATACCTTGCGTATCACGATATATACACTTCTCCCATCCCACCCGAAACCATGTGATCCCCTGGGAGAAGCGAAAAGCCAGATTAAAGGGGGGTTGGGCGAGGGGGGTGGGGGGCGGTGCGGAGACCTGGGAAATTTCTCGAAACTAGTCCAGGAGATCACTATTAATTCTTCTTCCTCTTAACTGGGCTGTGACCAATGTTCCCCCTAAACTGCACGCGCGCGCAGCCGTGCTGTAATTAGCGAGGTCCCGCGCAGGCCGCTCACAACGCCGAGCATGGTCAGAAATCTAATAGGACTGCGCATTGAAAGAAACCGGCCACACGGAACAAAGCTACAACTCCGTTCCACTTGCTGGGTTTTCTTCATTAACTGTTTTATTTTGAGGCTGCTTTTCCTGCCCAAATCTGTCCACTTTTTTTTTAAACCTTCTCATGTGGTCTATCCAAAAGAAAAAAGGGCATGTCTTGTGCCTTGTGAGCTGAGCTGCCTTCACAGCTCAATTAGCACCATACGTCAGAATTATGGGATGTGTAGTTTTAATGAAGCGGTGGGGGGAAGGGGGTGGAAAGTGGTCTTGGAAAAGGTAAGACAGAACTCAGGCTCCAGAAAAGCCCCATCTCTGGCAAAGCATCCTGAGAAAAGACAGTCCCGTCACAGAAATTGTTCCTCTCTACGGCCCAATCCATAAATCTCAGCGGTATAAAAAATGAATGAGAAATTTAAATGGTTATTGAAATTCACCTCGTGATGCCGGTTTCATTGTTGGGTAGCTATTGGAACTCATTAATATTTAGAGGTTCACTGATTGAACATTTGCAAGATGCGAAAATGTGCCGCGTGTCCGGTTCAGGATGAGTGCAGGCTGCTGTGTAATGCTGGAAGGTCACTGGTGATGCACACACAACACAACACAGCGTGTCCAGACTACTGCAGAGACTTGAGCACAAAAATCCAGGCTGACACTCCAGTGCTGAGGGAGCGCTGCACTGTCGGAGGTGCCGTCTTTCGGATGAGACGTTAAACCGAGGCCCCGTCCGCCCTCTCAAATGGACGTAATAAGATCCCATGGCCCCATACGCAGAGCAGGAAGACCCAGGGCTCCATGCCCAGCCTCTTCCCAGTGAACTGCCCTCTCTCACCCGGTGTGGTACTGAGCCCCACACACAAGCAAGAAGATCACAGGCTCCATCTCCGCCTGTTCTGAGTGAGCAGCCTTCTCTCACCCGGTGTCTTACTGAGCCCCACACACAGAACAGGAAGATCCCAGGTTCCCTACCCAGCCTCTGCTGAGTGAGCTGCCCTCTCTCACCCAGTGTGGTACTGAGCCCCACACACAGGACAGGAAGATCCCAAGTTCCCTGCCCAGCCTCTGCTGAGTGAGCTGCTCTCTCTCACCCAGTGTGGTACTGAGCCCCACACACAGGACAGGAAGATCCCAGGTTCCCTGCCCGGCCTCTGCTGAGTGAGCTGTCCTCTCTCACCCAGTGTGGTACTGAGCCCCACACACAGGACAGGAAGATCCCAGGTTCCCTGCCCAGCCTCTGCTGAGTGAGCTGCTCTCTCTCACCCAGTGTGGTACTGAGCCCCACACACAGGACAGGAAGATCCCAGGTTCCCTGCCCGGCCTCTGCTGAGTGAGCTGTCCTCTCTCACCCAGTGTGGTACTGAGCCCCACACACAGGACAGGAAGATCCCAGGTTCCCTGCCCGGCCTCTGCTGAGTGAGCTGCTCTCTCTCACCCAGTGTGGTACTGAGCCCCACACACAGGACAGGAAGATCCCAGGTTCCCTGCCCGGCCTCTGCTGAGTGAGCTGCTCTCTCTCACCCAGTGTGGTACTGAGCCCCACACACAGGACAGGAAGATCCCAGGTTCCCTGCCCGGCCTCTGCTGAGTGAGCTGCTCTCTCTCACCCAGTGTGGTACTGAGCCCCACACACACACACACACACACACACACACACACACACACACACAGCACAAGAAGATCCCAGACTCCATGCTCAACCTGTGCTGAGTGAGCAGCCCAGAGGGTGGTGAATATTTGGAATTCTCTACCTCAGAGGGCTGTGGAGGCTCAGTCATTTTCAAGACAGAGATCGATACATTTTTGAATATTAAGGGAATCAAGTGATATGGGGATAGTGCAGGAAAGTGGAGTTGAGGTAGAAGATCAGCCATGATCTTATTGAATGGCGGAGCAGGCCCAAAGGGTCACATGGCCGACTCCTGCTCCTATTTCTTATGTTATGTTCTTATGTTATGGCATTATTTTGAAGATGATCAGGGGAGTTAACCCCAGTGTCCTGGCCAATATTTATCCCTCAACCAATATCACTTAAAAAACAGATTATTTGGTCATTATCACATTGCTGTTTGTGGGAGCTTGCTGTGCGCAAATTGGCTGCCATGTTTCCCACATTACAACAGTGACTACACTTCAAAAGTACTTCATTGGCTGTAAAGTGCTTTGGGACGTCCTGAGGTTGTGAAAGACGCTATAGAAATGCAAGTCTTTCTTTTACTTACCTTGCATGAAACTGGTTATTTCACTTCACTGCTGAAAATCAATCCTTTTTCTTACATTGAATGCCATGCAATTAATCTAGTTTTTTAAGGTCCTCAGTAAATTATTTGTTGGTTTACAAATGACTCGCCTGCATTTTATACTGAAATTCCCGACTGTGTCACTGTGTGTTTACATAACAAGCCATCGTATTATGTAATAAACTTGAAGGCTAATGATGGTGAGAAGAATATGCTTTGGAAAATGCATATACTGTACCTATAATTATGAAGATGTAGACACTACACTCTGCACCTATACTGTACAAGCATACATACAAGGGTAAATTTTTACAAAGCGAGGCTCCCAGCGTTGAGTCTCACTGGACGAGAGTGCGGATTGGAAAATCGGAGAGTTCAGTCATTGAAAGTGGCGATATTTACGATGGGAAGTCACCACGAGCCAGGCGCACTGACCTCCATGCCTGCGCCTCCAATCCACGCTCCTGGCGAGTGAAGAGACGGAGCCTCCCAAAAGTGTGTCCTCCACTGCGGTCCGTTCGTTCATTCACACAGATATTGTACCGATGGGCACATTTGTCCCTGAAAGCCACAAGATTCGCTCTCTCTGAAAATTTGCCAATTCTTTTTAATCATGAAGGCATTCGTAAAGTTTCATTTTGAAGGGACCCTCATTAGGACCCTGTTCCCTCATCGCATCGTGTTATCCAGCAAGACGTTGAGTAGAGAAGCTCGCTCTTGTCAAACCCCCCTCAGTTTCACTGTAATCGCCAAGTAGGAGGTCTTGGGGAATGGCCTGGGTTGAACTCGACATATGTGGAGGAACTGTAGCTAGAATTCTCTCTTTCCGTATCTCTTCAACTACTCTATCTTTCTCACCTCCTTCTCCTTCTTTACACTCGTATAATCAATGAACAGTTGACTAAATTCTGGCATGGGGTGCAATATTCACCATTTAAAAGCCCACGGCTTACATTCTACACTCCCGGGGTATCACTGAGATCTATGTCACTCTTACAGGCCTAGTACCAGCACGGTGACACAGACATGCTGATTTTATAATGTTTTAAATGTGGAGCGGGCATATTAGTTAATGCATCATTAGTAAAAATGTTCTTTAGGAAAAGAAACAGTGTGTTTCTCTGTTGATATGCGTGATGTGTACACTGAGGTACAAAATGTGGTTTGTTTGATAGGCACGTGTGATGGCGACTATAGGTGTCACTCGAGGACTTGGAGATCATGATCTGAAGGTTCACGATTCTAATATCCATATAAAGCCCTTTCTCTCGTGCACTCCTGAGGTAAAGTAACTATTTTGAGTCCGCTATCGCACAAAGCATCTGCATGTAGTTTCTAATTGGCTTTTTGCCCTAATCTATCCCTGCTATCTACAGTTGATTATAAGGCTGTTGCAAATATTTTCCAACTACCTACTGACATCAAGTCCTGGATGAACCCAATTTTCCTGCAGTTCAATGTCGGCAAAAGCCAAGCCATTCTCCTCACGTTCATGCCAGCACCTATAGGCCTCAGTCTCCACCACCGCCTCCTCAAGTTGGTTTAGGTGCTGGGAAGCCATGGCATTCTGCTTGACCTTCCCCACATCGGGACACTTGGAAGATGGCGTTTTTCCACCTCTGTAAGACTCCCCACACGTACTCCTTCCCACACGTACTCCTTCCTTTGCCCATTGGGTGAACAAACCCGAATCCATGACCAAGTCAGCTCAAGAATTGATTTCCGGAGTGATCTGCCCTCCTCCAAACTAATCCCCACCAGCCTGAGTGCTCCCGCCGTAAGCCGTACAATGCTGCATGAACTGTTTGAGGGGGTAAAGCCTTGTAATCATGCTTATGGCCATCCATTAGGGAATCGTTTTCAACCTGCCGCCGTAGCATAAAACCAGTGTTGCGCGTTTCAATGAAAAGTAAAACTGAACGGTTTCTATAGTGGTCACCTGACCCGCAAGGCCATTTTGCATTCCAGTGGTAAGTTGAAAATCACCCCCTTAAATCTCTCATGTATTCTCAGATTTTTATACGAATATTAATCTTCCAGCAAATTGAAAATTGAAACCGTGTGCTAAATTTTGCAATGTCTGTTCTGATAGTGAGGAGACTGCCATAGTTTGCAATCTTCTACTATATTATTAAAATAAAATGGTATCCATTTGAAAATGAGGATCAATTAAGACCCATTGTGGGATTGGGGGGGGGGGTGGGATAAACGGGCGTGAAGTTGGCACAGTGACCCACTTGGACCATTTTCGGATTCGGTCGGTGAGCAGTGGGCGGCAAACGGGCGCTTTGTCGCAGTTCGCTGAATAAGGGAGGGCTGAGAAATCGACCAGCTCCTACACTGAGCTGGCCGGCAGGTCGGGTCAGGTGCAGGCGTTTGTGGGGAGAGGTTGGGTGGCGGGGGTGGGGGGCGGGGATCTGAAGGGAGGGCGTGCACAGGCCGGCAGCAGGCTGCAGTATTTGCGTGGAACCAGGAGGGGCACTCTTGCCCCCCCCCCCCCCCCCCCACAACCGTACCCTCCAAAAAAAAAAATAACAAAAAAAAATAAAAGGCAAAGCAGTTTTGGGGCCCTTTTTGTGGCACGGCCACCAGAGAGAGGCCCCTTTAAGGATGGCTGGTTAGGCCACTCGGAGCCTGGTACAGACGGATGAAGCATGCGCAGCGCATGCTCATCCCATTGGTCCTTAACAATTGCAAGCGGAGATCCCACTAATTTGCATATTTAAACAGTCTACCGCCTGAAACAGGCAGGCATGCTGTGCGTCCATTATACAGGCCCATGTGAGAACTGCATTAGGTGGGCCCTGGGCATCCAATCGGCAAACAAGGTTCACCCCCACCGTGCCCCCCTTCAATCTTCCTTTGCCGGCAGCCCATTTTTCAGGTGAGATGGGCATAAAATTGCCCCGACACCTCATTTATTATGTGTTCCCATTGAATGGAGCTGCACACACATTTGACTGTGAGTGGAGTACTATGCTGAACTCTGTAAATTCAACCAAATTTAGTCCTAATCATGGAGGGTATAGGCTGCCATATATGTCTTTGAATCCAGAAGTTTGGTGATACCAAACTTGGTTGCGGGTCTTCCCCTTTCCCTCACTTAGTTATTTAATGAGACATTTTTTGACTGAAAACAACATTAAAAAAAAAAATTTGATCCCAATATGAAAATTCTTTGCACTCAGTGTTATATGCTTTAACCATTGATGAGACTATAAAAAGAGTTTCAACAACAATAATTGTGTGCAAAGTGTTTCTCAGATACAGAATTACAGGAAACTTTCGATTTACCAGCACCTAAATAACCGGAAATCTCGGTTAACCGGCAAAATTCAGGAGTAGGTTTTACTTCATATTGATTTGCCTTCTTCCATCTGTTGCTGTGCACGGGTGTGGCTGCAGCTGTTGCTAAGCTACAGAGACGCTTGAAACTTGAGGCCATTGTTCTACAGTTGTTGCTAAGCAACAGGGTTTGTTGCTTTATACGGAGCTGTCAGCTCTCCCTATCTTTTACTATAGCGTTCGGTTATCCGGAATTTTTGATGAACCGGCACCACGTCGGTCCCGTCCGTGCCGGATTTTAAAAAAAGTTTCCTGTACATTCAGTTCGGCCCAACTGTTCCAAGCTGGTGTTTTATGTTCCACATGAGCCTCCTCCCGCCCCTCTTCATCTCACCCAATCAGCATAACCGTCTATTCCTTTCTCCCTTATTTACTTATCCAGCTTCCCCTTAAATGCATCTGTGCTACTCACCTCAACCACTCCCTGTGGTAGCGAGTTCCACATTCTCACCGCTCTCTGGGTAAAGAAGTTTCTTCGGAATTCCCTATTGGATTTACTAGTGACTATCTTAGACTGATGCCACGGAGCCTCACAAGACACAGATCCAAGTTTAAATCCGTGTTCAGTGCAATGTTAAATGTTCTTGGAAAATAATCTCAAAACAAATGGAGAAAAAGTTAACACCAATTTGAATGCAGGCCTTTCACTTTTTCCTCACTCTACATCTCACTGAATACCCTTTTGCAATGCAAATTTTTATTTTTTATTTAATATTTATTTACTTAAGAGCTTAGAATATGATTCAGTGGAACATGTATCTGTTAACAGTGCGTAGGAGTAGATCAACAAGGCAGTGTTTTTACCGAGCAACTTGGTACTAGTTTACAATCCAATCCTGCAGTTAATCAATGTACATTCGAAGCAAAACTGTTTTGAATTATACATTTGATTTACCGCATTGGTTGCAAATTTTTATTACGCATATGCAAATTAGTGCCGAATATTCAATGAAGTTGCGTTCAAGGGAATGAATGCCGTAATTCAGTTTTGGCCTGTCTCAACTCCCAACACCCCAGCACTGTAAAGTCACTGAAGACTGAAAGCGTAAAGGTATTGAATGATTGATGCGAGTGGCCCCATGATTTCATTACATGTCACATTAGTTCTCTCTTTTTCTGGTTTCTGCATAATTGTCATGGAATCGCTGTCAGCATTCACGGCGTGACAGACTAGAATTGTACCTTCTCGAGATTGAGCCTTGCAACCCTGGCTTGTTTTACTTCTGTCTCCACAGTGCAACATAAAACATCACCTTTGTGGCTTCTTAACATGGAGCCTGCATTTCACCAAAGCGTCCCTTGCATATGTAATTCGATGCAAAAATTAGGCATTTCGCAATATATATATATATATTTTTAAAACAGATGCTCTTTTGAAGCAGCAATCTGGTATGTGCTTGGTCGATCTCGTTGGTTTTTAAACAAATGTTCCTGACCTTTAAACTCCTTTCACAGATGCAAATAAAGAACATTTTCCATTTGCCGCACGGTCCATACTCCTCGACCAGTAACCTTTGTGAATCAAGGGGGGATAAATGGACTCTTGTGAACATTGCGAGAATCACACTTTCTTAATGAGGGTGCTGCCATATTTTGCATCTGCAAATGAGGGTGTCTTAATTAACAAATAGCTTTTCTGTGCTACTTGCTTACAAAACACAAGTATAATCACGTTGATGTTACAAATGTTGCATTCTACTATTCATAACTATGGTAGGATCTCATACTTAATTCGCAAACGTTTGAGGACCGTTTTTTGTGGGTAAAAACAATGGTCCACAGTTTGCATCAGTGTAGCTCCGTTCAGTCCATAAGGGTGACCCCGAGCTCCCGGCCGCCTGGCACTTTAATTCTCCGCCCCACTCCCACTCTGACCACACCATCCTCGGCCTCCTACACTGTTCCAATGAAGCTCAAGGTAAGCAGCTCGAGGAACAGCACCTCATCTTTCGATTAGGCACTTTACAGCCTTCTGGACGCAACATCGAGTTCAACAATTTCAGACCTCTGCCGCTATATTTTTTTTTCTCTCACATGGCAGCTGTCTTTCATTCTGCCAGTGCCATTTACACCTCCTCTAGACCCATCTTTTGTTTCTTAACTTGTCCCATTACCATCTCCTTTTGCCTCGCACCATCATCCTTTTTGTCTCTTAGGGGGAAAAATTCAGTTGGTTACGCCTTAAGAGGGTGCTAACGGGACGCAACGCAACTAGCGCCCAGGCACGGCACTGCCCACGCCTCCGCAAAATTCAGCGGGAGGTTAGTGGTGGCACTAACTGGTAGCGCCCCGCGCCGCTGGCGATGACGTCATTGGTGTGCGCAGCGCCCCGCTAACACCCCGGCCACGATCTTTGGGAGCGCCCCCTGACTTACTGCCGGACACTATGACCAACGGGGTCAGGGGGGCGTACCTGCGGCCGGGGAGGCGCAATTTAAAGGCGAGGTGCGGGGCGGCCATTTTTGTTGCTGGCCGCCTGCCAGCACCTGCCTGTGCTCCCGTCCCCGGCCTCCTGAACCGCCCCCCCCCCCCACCCCCCCCCCGCCACGGAGTGCTGGCTGCGCTCCAAGAGCCCGGCACTTCTCTTGAGTGCCGGGCTCTTTTGCCTGCACTCCCAATCCCCGGGGGCCCAGCTGGGCCCAAGGTTGCGCTGCACAAGGCCCCTCCCCTTTAAGAAGAGGAGGAAGGCCTGCAATATCGCGGCGCAACGTGCCACAGCGTGTGGCGCTGTGGCACATAACGCCGCAATATTGACTCACAGCGCCCCAAGAGGGATGCGGGGTGCTTCCAGTAGCGCCCCGCTTCCCTCTTGGGGCACAACCACTCAATTTCCGGCGCGGGGGCACTAATTTTTCCGGGGTGCTACTTTTAGCGCCCCGGCGAAGTTGGGGCGCTACTCAATTTTTAGCCCTTAATCTCTCCTGCCTTCCATCCTATCACAGACCTTCCCTTTTGTTCTTTCCTCCCCTCCCCCCTTACCCTGCCCCTGCACTTGCTCATAAACCTGTTCCATCTCCAGCTCTTTCCAGTTCTGACGAAGGGTCATCGACCTGAAACGTTAACTCTGTTTCTCTCTCCACAGATGCTGCCTGACCTGCTGAGTATTGCCAGCATTTTCTGTGTTTATTTCAGATTTCCAGCATCCGCAGTATTTTGCTTTTGGATGGGTTTTTACATCTAATGCGGCTTATATAAGGCTGTGACTTCTACACCAGGCTTTGCAGGAGCTGTGTCACCACTGGGCTCCACTTATTAGAATTGCCCATCTTCCCTCCTCCCCTCCAGCGTAATTCAATTCAAGAAGTGTAAACCTATAAAGAAGAGATGGGGGGGCCTACCTTTGGCATGGTTTATGAGCTGTGGAGATGAGAATGAGAATAAGAGAGCATGTCAGGGTGTTGCCATGGGAACATCAACAGCCTGCTTTCCATATTGAGTCCAGTCAAATGCTGTTGAGCTAAAAAAAAAGAACGTTTGCTGAAAGTTGGTGGAACCTAAATCAAAGCGTATTACATCTCCAAGCCTGCCTGCAGCCTAACCGCTGGTGACAGATGACAACATTATTTGTGAAGCAGAAATGAGAATAATGGACATTGCTGCAACAACAAACAAACAAAAAAAAAACAGCATTTATATTTGCAATACTTTCCCGACACACAAGAAGAATGAAATTGCAGTATTCTACCACTTGTCCATTTTATTTTTTGATTAGGCATTTGCCGTTTGTTTATTTATTTTTTGTTCCCTGTTATTTTGATTTTTACGGCCGTGGGGAATCTTTAAAAGGACTGTTGTTAAGAATGATTGACGGGGGTGACAGCGGGAGAATTGGTTTTTCTGGACAGGTGTGAGAAAAATCGAGCTTTTTTGAGAGAGAGAAAAAAATTAATTAAATTTTTAAAAAAAAGAGAATGTTGATTCGACTGATTTGTGTCCAGGTGCGAGTTTACGACATCTCCGAGCACGACCATGAAGCAGATGATGTGCTGATCCTCGCCACTGACGGGCTGTGGGACGTCCTGTCCAACAAGGAGGTGTCCGAAGCCATCGCAAGCTTTCTCTCCAACTGCGATCCCGACGATCCACACAGGTCTGTCTGTGAGGGCTTTTTAATCGGCTTCTAAAATGAATGAACTCCGCCAGTTCATAATCCAGAACGTGGGCCTGTCGTGGAAATGAATTTTTTGTTATAGAAACGCTGACATGGTACATTTTAACGGTGATGTTGCTGTAACTCTGTGTATGTGGCGCCACAGAGGTTTACAGCACAGAAAAGGAGGCGATTTGGCCCCTTGTGTGTTTGTGCTGGCACAATCCAAAACTAATCCCAGTGTCCTGTTCACTCCCCAGATCTTCCTCTGCTTCAAATATTTATCCAATTTACCCATAAGAGGACTGTCTCCGCTATTCTCCGTGTCAAAGCGTGCAATGCTCCCAACAGGCCTCTAAGCAAAGAAGTTTCTCCTAACCCCTCTCCTCAAAAAGAAAGACATGCATTTATATCGCGCCTTTCACGACCCACCAGACGTCTCAAAGCGCTTTGCAGCCAATGAAGTACTTTTTGAAGTGTAGTCACTGTTGTAATGTGGGAAATGTGGCAGCCAATTTGCGCACAGCAAGCTCCCACAAACAGCAATGTCATAATGACCGGATCATCTGTTTTTTAGTGATGCTGGATGAGGGATAAATATTGGCCAGGACACCGGGGAGAACTCCCCTTCGAAATAGTGCCGCGGGATCTTTTACGTCCACCTGAGCGAGCAGACGAGGCCTCAGTTTAACGTCTCATCTGAAAGATGGCACCTCCAACAGTGCAGCACTCCCTCGGTACTGCAATGGGAGTGTCGGCCTAGGTTTTTGTGTTCGAGTCCTCCTCTCTTAATGAAGTTTTAAATTGCTGACTCTTCATCGCTGACTCCCAAAATCAGAGGAAGTAGTCTTTGCTTATTGATTCCATCAAATCCCCTCTTAATTTTGAAAATATCCATTAAAGCTCCTCTTCGCCTTCTCTGCTCCAATGTAAATAGTCCCAGTGTATCCTGTCTCTCCTCCCAACTAGTTGCCCATTCCTGGTATCATCCTGGTGAACCTGTGCTGTACACTCTCTAAGACTTTAATATCCCTACTGATACCTGGGAGTGGAATTTGGCTTGGGTGCCTGACTGATGGAGTGCACCGGACAGTTGTCCTCTCTTAACCTCTCCACTGTCTCTGATTTGTCAAACTGCTTGTGCAACATCCAGCACTGGATGAGCAGAAATTTCCTCCAACTAAATGTTGGGAAGACCGAAGCCATTGTCTTCAGTCCCCGCCACAAACTACGTCCCCGAGTCACCGACTCCATCCCTCTCCCTGGCAACTGCCTGAGGCTGAACCAGACCGTTCGCAAACTTGGTGTCGTATTTGACCCTGAGAGAAGCTTCCCACCACATATCCGCTCCATCACCAAGACCGCCTACTTCCATCTCCGTAACATCGCCCGACTCCGCCCCTGCCTTAGCTCATCTGCTGAAACCCTCGCCCATGCCTTTGCTACTTCCACACTCAACTATTTCAACATTCTCCTGGCCGGCCTTCCATCTTCCACCCTCCACAAACTTAAGCTCATTCAAAACTTTGTTGTCTGTATCCTAACTCGCACCAAGCCCCGTTCACCCATCACCCCTGTGCTCGCTGGCCAACATTGGCTACCAGTCCGGCAACGCCTCAATTTTAAAATTCTCACCCTTTTTGTTTTTAAATCCCGCACCACCCCCCCCCCCTCCCCCCCTGCTATATCTGTAACCTCCTCCAGCCCTAAAATCCTCCGAGATCTCTGCGCTCCTCCAATTTTGGCCTCTTCCGCATCCCCAATTTTAATCGCTCCACCATTGGCGGCCATGCCTTCAGCTGCCTGGGCCCCAAGCTCTGGAATTCCTTCCCTAAACCTCTCCGCCTCTCTACCTCTCTCTCCTCCTTTACTGTGCTCCTTAAAACCTACCTCTTTCACTAAGTTTTTGGTCATCTGTCCTATTATCTCTTTATGTGGCTCAGTGTCAAATTTTGTTTGATAACACTCCTGGGAAGCGCCTTGGGACGTTTTACTATGTTGAAGGCGCTATATAAATGCAGATTGTTGCTGTTAGAAAGAGACGGCCACGATTTTGAAGCCCTGTCCTCATTTGCATCAAATCAGTGAGCTGCGGGGCACCAATAGTGTTTTCTGATGACTCAGCATCAGCTCGAAGGGTGTTGCACCCACTTGTCATTGCGCATACTTATGTCATTTAGTCTTAAGACAAATCAGTGCTTAAACAACATCCAATATGATGTATATAAATCGCAATCACAACACAAGATCCTCCATGTGACTGTCAGAAATGCTATGTGTTACCTTGTGGTCCGAACTCTCTGACAAAAAATTGTATTATCTGTTTGTTCCCTATAGGAATATAACTTGGGGGGGAGAGGGAGAAGAGGTCATTGATTTTGATAGTAGATGGAACTTTACATTGTACCCAGATGACAAGGAGAGAAATACAGGAAACTCTCGTTTAAACGGCACCTAAATATCCGGAATTCTCTATTAACCGGCAAAATTCTCACTCCGAAAACAACACCTCAATAACCGGCAATGTTGCCGAGTCCGAGTCTCCCACGGTGGCCGAGTTAGTCAGTGGGGGTAGTTCTCCAAACTGCCACTACTCGGCTTCTTGGCGCTGTCGGAAGTTGGAACGCCTCAATACCCCTGTAACAGGAGTCTGACTCTCCCGCGCTGCCGGTAGTCTCTTCCGATCTGCCATTTTACAGGGGTACTGTGTGTCTCCCATGCTGCTGGTAGTCATTGCATTGCATTACCCTCAACTGGCAGTACTGTACTTAATCAAGCATCTTCCACCATCCATTTAACACAACATTCTGTAGGTGAGTACCCAATTACTGTATACTGCACAATTCTTGATTTTTTGATTTTTTAATTTTTCTTTGTTAAAAATAGCCTCAGTAGATAACCCTCTCCGTCATCCGGAATTTTTGATCAACCGGCAACACGTCGGTGCCGGATTCCAAAGAGTTTCCTGTACTTCAATGTCACAGTTGTACCAGATTCCACAGCATGGACACAAGTAGAGTATCCTGTTGCCCCTCACACTGCAGCAGTACATTTACGTAGTTACATAGAATTTACAACACACAAATGCCACGCCTCACTCTCCTCTGGGAACGTCTGATGGGCAACCATTTGGAGGGGCCTCCAAAGAAGCATCTCAAGCCCGCAGCAGCGGCTAGCTTTCTGTCCAGTTATGGGCTCGAGCCTCTGCCTGGGAGTGGGACCTCGCCAAGGACATGTTGGGCACATGCTAATGACCGGAGCTCACAAATCTGTCGTGCGGTCAGCACACTTCAACACACTGCACATGACTAGCAACCCGGCACGGGAAGGGGGAGCGGGATATTATGTTCACCAAGCATTTCCTAGACTTGGAGAAAGACAAAGTTGTTTAGCAGAGATGGGGCTAATTACGTCAACCTTTTCCCGGCCTGCTCACTCCACCCACCGCTACCTCCTCAGCCTCTTCCAGCCAGTCATCACCTGCCTCTCCGCTTATCCCTCCAGAATGTCTGGTCACTCACAAGCAAGGCCCTTGCCATCCATGACCTCATTGTGGACAATCGCATTGACATCATTGTATCCAGCAGGTCCTTCCTGCTGAAAAGCCTAGAATTACTTATGCACAGTGCAGTTAATTAAGAAAAAATGATAACCAATTGATGAATCATTTTCCCACCTTTTTGTCTTTTAGACTTTGGCTTTGGTTCCCTGCATCAATTTTTAGTTAAATAAATGATAATTACTTTTGCCCTTTTAAAAGTATCTTTAGAATATAATTGCCACAAAAAATGCTTTAGCCGTTAAACAATGATGACCCCTGATGTGTAACAAGTTTATCTCAAGTTTGAAAAGTGAAAAGAGGACAATGGGTTACTTGCAGGTCGGGGATTGCTTATTCCACATATTTCCAGTCAAAAAGAATTGTTGAAGCACAATGGGGTTTGGGAGTCACGTATTTTTGGTTGGTAAATGGCCCCGATTATTCCTCTGTTGAAAGACTGTGGAGGGTAGCTCACTTTGATAATTTAAGAATGAGTTAGATATTCAATCTTGGATTGTGAGACTTGATCTGTCTTTCGGATGAGACGTTAAACCGAGGAGCCAGGCGAGTTCTCTCCAATGTCCTGGGGCCAATATTTATCCCTCAATCAACATCACTAAAACAGATTGGCCTAGAAATTGAGTTTTGGCGCAGCCAGGGCTTTAGCGCCGGAAGTTAGTGCCGGCGCTAAGTCCCCCTGCGCGCGCCAAAAATTCAGTAGCACCGCGCCCAAACGGCTGCTGGCGCTACTGGAGGGTTTCAGCGCCTCCCAATGGGCGCTAACTGCCCCATTGCGGCGCTGTTCCGGCGCTGCGGCACCCGATGCGGTGCGGCAGGCTGGGGACGTGCAGGCCTCCTCCTCCCGTTAAGGAGGAGCTGCCTGCACCCGGCCGCGGCCCGCGCAAATCAGCTTAAAAATGAGCCCGGCACCTCGGACAAGTGCCGGCCTTGCATCTGTTCCCGGGGGGGGGGGGAGAAGTCCGGTGAGGGAGCTGCGGGCAGGCGGCCGGTGGGAAAGTGGCCGGCCGCCGCGGGGCCTTTAATGCGCCGGCGCAAACTGGAGTAAGGCACCTCTGACAGAACGTTGCTTGCGGCTGCCACGGGCGAGGCGGCCGCAACTCAATTTCGGAGTTCGGGCGGGTTACCACGGCAACCGGAACACTGCGCACACCGATGACGTCATCGGTGCCGGCGCAGCGCTACCGGTGCAACGCCGATTTAGGGCCCCAGGGAATTTTTAAACTGGCCATAACTCTGGCGCTAGTCCCTCTAGCGCCTCAAAAGCGGCGCTAAGGCAACTGAATTTCTAGGCCATTATCTGGTCATTATCACATTGCTGTTTGTGGGAGCTTGCTGTGCGCAAATTGGCTGCCGCGTTTCGTACATTACAACAGTGACTACACTTCAAAAGTACTTCATTGGTTGTAAAGCACTTTGAGACGTCCTGAGGTCGTGAGGTGCTACTTTTTTTAATTTATTCGTTTATGGGATGTGGGCGTAGCTGGCAAGGCCAGCATTTATTGCCCATCCCTAATCGCCCTTGAGAAGGTGGTGGTGAGCCGCCTTCTTGAACCGCGGCAGTCCGTGTGGTGAAGGTACTCCCACATTGCTGTTAGGGAGGGAGTTGCAGGATTTTGACCCAGCGACGATGAAGGATTGACGATATACTTCTAAGTCAGGATGGTGTATGTGACTTGGAGAGGAACTTGGAGGTGGTGGTATTCCCATTTGCCTGCTGCAAGTCTCTTTTTCTTTCTTTCTCTCTCTTGCTTTCTCTTTCCCTCGCTTTCCCCCTCGCCCTCGCTTTCGCCCCCTCTTTCCCCCGCGCCCCCTCTTTCCCCCGCGCCCCCTCTTTCCCCCGCGCCCCCTCTTTCCCCCGCTCTTTCCCCCGCGCCCCCTCTTTCCCCCGCGCCCCCTCTTTCCCCCGCGCCCCCTCTTTCCCCCGCGCCCCCTCTTTCCCCCGCGCCCCCTCTTTCCCCCGCCCCCTCTTTCCCCCGCCCCCCCTTTCCCTCGCCCCCCCTTTCCCTCGCCCCCCCTTTCCCTCGCCCCCCCTTTCCCTCGCCCCCCCCTTTCCCTCGCCCCCCCTTTCCCTCGCCCCCCCTTTCCCTCGCCCCCCCTTTCCCTCGCCCCCCCTTTCCCTCGCCCCCCCTTTCCCTCGCCCCCCCTTTCCCTCGCCCCCCCTTTCCCTCGCCCCCCCTCTCTCTCTCGCCCCCCCTCTCTCTCTCGCCCCCCCCTCTCTCTCGCCCCCCCCCCTCTCTCTCGCCCCCCCCCCTCTCTCTCGCCCCCCCCTCTCTCTCGCCCCCCCCCTCTCTCTCGCCCCCCCCCTCTCTCTCGCCCCCCTCTCTCTCTCGCCCCCCCCTCTCTCGCCCCCCCTCTCTCGCCCCCCCTCTCTCTCTCGCCCCCCTCTCTCTCTCGCCCCCCCTCTCTCTCTCGCCCCCCCTCTCTCTCTCGCCCCCCCTCTCTCTCTCGCCCCCCCCTCTCTCTCGCCCCCCCGCTCTCTCTCGCGCCCCCTCGCGCTCTCTCGCTCTCTCCCCTGCCCCTTTGTTCCTCTCTCTCTCTCCCTCACTTTCTTTCTCTCCTCTCCTTTCTCTCTCTTTCTCTTTCTTTTGATTTCATTCATTATGTTTTCCTGTGTTTAACCGCTGTTGTTTTCATGTTATTTCAAGTATTGCAGCACATGATTGAAAGCAGCCTAAAGGGAGAACAGTTTTAAATGGGGTGTGAAACATCTGATTCATTGACCAATTTCCGTCTTGTTTTTAATGGGTGCACGTAAGACTATATATTACATGGTGAAAAATCTCAGACACAAAATTCTACAGTTACATAAAATGAGATCATACTAGTGCTTTAAATTGGATAGCTCTTTCAAAGAGCCACGCAGTCACGCTGGGCCTCCTTCAGTGCAATAAGATCCTCTGATTCTTTGACTCGTGAGTCTTCCAAAAAAATACATAAAATACATTTGAATTCTGCAATTATTAGTGTAATAATGTACCTACACTTACCTTGTGACGGTTCGCTCTCTTTTGTTCAAAATACCTTTCATACCGTGAAATGTCCTTGTGGTTTCATGCTGTGGTAACAGATTGGCGATATTGCCCCAGCATCTCCCTTTCCGTTATGACGAGGAGATCACACAGCTTCAAAGGATAAGAGTGTGGCAGGGCACAGAGTTAAGAACGTGACGTCATTGGGGAAACTGCAGTTTCTTTCAGGTCTCGAAGGTATTGCAGTTTCAGAAGAATGCAAAAATGTTAACTCTTTATTATATACGAAAGCAGCATATACAGGATACTCTTGTATTTTGAGGAGAACTGCAAGATAATCTGTTGCCACCGTTCACACGAGAATGCACCTGTCATTTTTAATTTCCTCCTATGGTCACCATTCACCTGTAGTTTTTAATTACAAGCGTGGTCACAATCTGTTCACCTGTGTGATTGCATTATAGTGAGTAAAATTAACCTTAATCAACATAATTATGATCTATTTGTACATGTAATAAAGTAGCAGATGGTCAGTGATAAATTAGTGAAGTGTAAATTCCGGGGTTGCTTAAAGTGGAAGCCTTGCTGTCAGCTAGCCTTCGGGACAAACATTGTTTTTTTTTGCATACAATCATTTTTATCCATGGTTACCCTGTACAAATAACCTTCAGAAGATTTGTTCATTGGAGAATGCAGCAGTAATTGTAACTAGGAGGAAAAAAAATCCATAAAATTTGAAGTAAATTGAGGATAAAATTACATATATCTGATGTAGGAAGTGCAACAAATATAGTCTACTTCACCCCCACTCTCCCCCCGCCCCCCTTACGATCAGCAGGCGAGAATATGATTTTATCCGAGGTAAGTTTTTGCCAGATATGCCCCGACATTGGCATTAAAAAATATTGGCCTGGAGTTTTCGCTAGGTTGCGCTGGTTTTTTTTTTAGCAGAATTCGCCCGAAATCAGCCAAGCCAGCGCAAAAGATCAAGGAATTTAAATCGCAAACGACGTCCAGCATCAATTGAGTCTCCGCGATCGTTTGAGCTGGTTTAAAAACATTGCGCTGGAAGCTGGCCCCGTCCACAAAACTGCCCCTCCGCCCCCCCCCCCCCCCCCCCCCCGGGATCGAATTAATCACCATGACGTGTTTCCACTGTTTGCGGGCCTTCAAGGAGGCTCTTTTAAAATTAAGCTTTTTTTTTAGGCGCAAGGGCACTAATTTAAAAAAGCTTTTAAGTTTTTTTTATTTACTAAGAAACTGCACCAATATAACTCATAAATGGTTCTGTATAGTTTTTTAAAGTAATTTTCAGTTATTTAAAATCGGGTTACTCACAGGTGGTGGACTGGACACCCTTGATTTTTTTTTAATGCTTATTTTTTGTGATACTCCCATTTTCAGCTGTATTAATGAAACTGCTAATCTTATCGTGAAATATCTTTTAATGCAAAATTATTTTTTTTAAATACGTTGTAAATTGCTGCCGTTTGCGCTGGTTCATGGCAGATTTTAAGTTCGTCGATATGCAAATTAGTTTGAGCGGAAACTTGAGCAAAAGAAACACTTTTCAAAACGGACACAATTTTGAGCACAATGTGCGCCCGGAACATCAATTGCGCCCAAAGCAGAAACCCTTGGCCATATTTACCACAATACAAATATTTACTAGACATAAAAACTTTTTTTTTTAATTGTAGTGAAATTTGTTAATGCACTCCCCAATAATTAATTTGACCGTGTACAGATTGAGTTGAGATTTGTTATTGTAAGCTTTTTTGGGGGAGGAACAGGCTTAAAAAAGCTACTGCAAACCTCTTGGCACCTCCACTTGCAGTGTTGACATTTGTATGTTGTCTTTTTTTTTTAAGAAGCGTACATTCTACATACGTATGGGGAATCGCAGTCTCTGGTAACTCACTGCCGCAAGCTGTACTCCAGGAAAAAAAATTAAACCATGGGTGTAAAACCTTTAAAGAATTGAGTGGCCCACTAATGTAGAATGATCAGCCATGGTCATGCACGAGTGCTTAACATGCCCATGCTACATTCCTGTGTGTGTGTTGTGTGTTAAAATAAATGGGCTATCGTCTGTGAAAATAGCATGCACAGGAATGCAGCACTAGAATCATAGAGTAGTACAGCACAGAAGGAGGCCATTTGGCCCATCGAGTCTGCGCCGGCTCTTTCGAAGAGCAATCCAGTTAGTCCCGTTGCTTTTAACATGCTTGGGCTGGCATATTTTTTTTTAATTCGCTTATGGGATCTGGGCGTCGCTGGCAAGGCCAGCATTTATTGCCCATCCCACAAGGTGATCAGGTGGGGCTTGAAGGAGGCATCCATGATGCTGACCTTGCTTTCTTTACATACTAAAGAAGTAAGCCCTCCATTAAAATGTTCTAATTACCTCGTGATTTCCCTAATAAACGGGGAACGTAAACTCTTGGTTAAAATGCTGCCGTCCAGGTTTGAGAAGTTACGGGCCAAGCTAGTTTACTCTGGTCAGGACTTTATCAGAAACAAGTCTTCAGCAGATTATTCCAGACAATTCGGTAATATTATGCTGGCAGTACTTGGTTGCCTTGCTGCTGTTCTGTTTAAATTCTAAAAAGAGCTTCAGGTCCACATGAAAAATGAAGGGTTCAGATCAGTGTTGATGCTGTGATTCTCATTCTTCAAAGTGAAATCCTGCTTGATGAGAATGCATGAAAAAATATTAGTGGCAAAATCCAATTTTCTCCAATGCTTATCACACCAGGAATCTGCCACTCCCTAAATCCAACAATGTCACAATGCCGCAAGCTGCTCTGTACATTAAGCTGCTCTATGAATTAATAACTTCACAACCACCTGAAGACAAAGGGAGGGCTGATTTTCATTTCAGTTCCTGGGCGGGAGCGGGGCTGAGCATTGCGGCGCAGTACTTACTGCCTCGTTCTCGCTGCCACTCCAGGTGCCACCATTTTGGTGGGATTCTTGAGATAGGCAGTTGCCAGAAGCAGGTGGGAGCCTCATTACAGTATGCAGAGGAATATAGGAAGAGGAGGAGGCCATTCAGCCCCTCGAGCCTGTTCCGCCATTCAATGAGATCATGGCTGATCTGTATCTTAACTCCCTCCACCAGCCTTGGCTCCATATCCTTTTATACGCTCGTCTAGCAAAAATCTATCGATCTCAGATTTAAAATTGAGCTGGTATCTACGGCTTTTTTGTGGGAGAGAGTTCCACACTTCTACCAACCTTTGCGTGAAGAAGGGTTTCCTAACTTCTCTCCTGAATGGCCTGGTTCTGATTTTAAGGTTGTATCCCCTTGTCCTAGAATCCCTCACCAGCAGGAAATGTTTCTCTCTGTCTATCCTATCAATTCCTTTCAAAATCCTAATTATCTCTATCATGTCACCCCTTAACCTTCTATATGTCAGAGAATACATTGATGTAAATAGGTCCCCAATGCCATTTTTGGGCGAATTAACGAGAGGAATGCGCAGTGCTGGATTGACCAGTAGTACTGGGTGGTACAGCTATTTTCAGTGCTTTTTATAGGGGCACTCACTTATAAGTACTCAGTTCATTGCAATCTGTTTGGAAAAGGCCTTGCTTGATTTATACAGGTGTCTTTGACTTGCAAATCACTGCATTTCTGCTTGAATTTGCTTCAAGACCTTGAGGAAGCTGAGGGAGGTACTAGTTACTGAAGAGCATGAGAGTTATCTTGCTACTGCATACTGGTTGGAGGAAGAGAAGCAACAGCAACAACTTGTATTTATATAGCATCTTTAACATAGTAAAACATCCAAACAACAGCAACATGTTGCGGAACCTCGGAGCTGCGGTGGAGGCTGCTAGGAGTTTACAAAGGAAGAGGGCGACTCGCATGCGTCCTTATCCTGCCCATAGTGTCTATAAGCCCAGAGTCTTCTACCTCCAGAGGACCAGTGCATAAGGAGGTTGCTATTTCTCCAGAGAGGCTGTCGCAGATCTGTGTAGCCTCATGCAGCAAGACCCGCATGCGGCGGTGAAAGTCACTACAGCCCTCAATTATTTTTTTTCCACCTCGGGCTCTTTTCAGGCTGCAGCAGATGACATAAGTAATATTGGTCAATCTGCCGTCCACGCCTGTATCAAGCAGGTGACGAATGGCCTCTTCGTAAAGGCCAACCAGTATATCACATTCCCCATGGACAGCAGAAACCAGCTGGAAAGGGCTGTAGGTTTTGCAAACATAGCAAGCTTCCCCCAAGTACAGGGTGTGATTGACTGCACCCATGTAGTTCTCATGATGTTGTTGAAAAATAACTGATTGAGTAGGAGTTAAAATTGTCTCTTGAAGAGATTGTGGGAACTATTGCATCAAGGCTGAGGGTAATTAACTCTGAGGCCCCTGCCAACTTTTAGTCCTACAAATGTTAAAAAGGATAATGAAGGTTTTGTAATGATTTTAGTATTGATTTTCTTTAATTGTAATTGCAAAATGAAGTATTTCTATTTCCACATAAATCAACTGTACTTTAGGAGTTTGTTAATAGTACTACAATTTTGACTCTGGTGCTAATAGTCACCCAAACTCTCTGACAGCTATTTACATTGTACACTTACTAGTTTTACCTCAGCTTATTTTTGCCATTACGCCAGGAGAATGTGAGAAACTTCTTGCCTAAATTGAATGGTTCCAAAAATGACAAAATGAAGTGCAAATGGTATAAGCTATGCTTCCAGAAATCTCCAGTGTCATGCTCCACTTCTGCTAGAAGAAGTCCAAATACCAAAATCTGCTCACCCATTGAATTTTGATGTTTTTGTTCTGTGCAACAAGAAGCCATTTTTTTCACCTTGTGTGGAAATATTGTCGTCCCATGACTTTTTTTCTCAGTTTGCAGTTTTATGCAGTTTTGTTTCTAGGTTTTAACATGTGTAAGTGTTTTACATTACGAGTGGATCTCCTGAGGCGTCGCTCACAGTGGGTCTCAAGAATCGCTGTGTTGTAATGTGGGCTGACTAACCCCAGTATCAACCATTCTTTGCAGTTCCAGCAGTACCATGGAAAGTGTTGTGCTTCAAAACGAGGTGAATTTGTACAGGTTTATAAAGCACGACACAGGCTGCAGGCATTGAATTCTGTTGGCGGAATGTCACAGCTCACTGTCTACTCCAACCTGATTCAGTGAGGATCAGTTGTCTCATCCTAGACCCATTAGCCAGGATGGTCCTCATTCATTTTGAGAATAGCAGAAGATATTTAAACCCACGTCACAAGGATAGGTGGGGCGGGGGGGGGGGGGGCGGAAGGTAACCAGTTTTATTGAGAGGCCTACTGGTGAATCACTGACCAGGGAAGAAGTCAACATCACAGTCCTGCCCCTGCCTGGGACCGCAAGAGAGAAAAAGACCGAGGGATACATGGGCAGTCAGGGTTTAAACAGGAGACTGCAAGGTGTAGGTCTGGCACTCGGAGCTGGAAGGTAAAATGCAGATGGTCAATTTTTGCAGGTAGAAATTGACTAGAAAGGAAGGGAATGCCAAAAAGAAGTAAATCGGCCCACGAGAGGGCCAGGAAACGAGGTTTAGTATTTTTTGCCATGCTTCAAGGAGAGAAGTGAGTTTGAATGAAGTAAATGGAATTTGCTTTAACAGTTTCTCTGTACCTTTGCATGCCGTTGGTGAGAGAAAGCAGTTTAACGATTTATATCTGCTGCTTCTCGCACCATGTTTCAGTTGGCCTTTGGAAAGATCGGAGAAACACACAAGGGCACGTGTAAAAGACACAATATCCAGTTCCGTTTGCAAGGGAGGCCTGTTGTTCCATCCCTGAGTTACGCTATCGTACAGTTAGATACTGGGCAGTACAGGCACACGTCTCAACATAAGACACTCCGACCACTTACAGGAGTGAGCAGCATTGCTGTTCCCAAAAGAATATCTCCGGCAGACCCGAAAATTGTAATGCCTGTCAATTAAAGATAATGGGGATAACTATGTCTTTGTGTGATACTGTAAAACGGGTGATAATGAATCGGCAGCCCGTTTTACATCGCTCCCAATTTTTATTTCCATTGAAGTCAACAAGACAGATATAAAATGGGCTGCCGATTCACTATCGCCCATTTTAGGCTATCACTCAAAGTCAAAATCTACCCCAATGGATCAATGAAATCTGAGAAAATTGGACAGATAAAAGTGATGGTTACTACAGACACACAACTTTTTATTATATAGATTTACTGGGTAAATATTCTGGTGCTGAAACAAATGTTGTTGTTTTATGGTTTTGGCAGTTTATCAAAGCCAAAATCTCATACTGTGGTAACTTATAGCTGTATACTTCACACTTACATTAATGGTTCACAGGTACACACTGGCAGCCCAGGATTTGGTGATGAGGGCCAGAGGAGTTTTGAAGGACCGAGGATGGAGGATATCAAATGACAGGCTCGGCTCAGGCGACGACATCTCCGTGTACGTCATTCCTCTCCTGCCTGGAAATAAGTTGACATGATAATGACCACATCATGTCAGGTTTGCTTATTTGTTGCTGGCTGCTATAACGATACTGATGGGAGAAAGATTTCCTTTTGTTTTGCTACTTGGAGCAAAAATCATCAATCCCGTTTTACTACAAATAGAAAACAAAAGGAAATCTTCCCCCTGTGGTGACCAGAAAATGAGGGGCAGAAGTACCAGAACTGATTCAAGCAAGTCTTATGAAAAGACGAGAGTTTAATAAACTGCATATTGGCAGATTCTGTTCTCCGTTCAAATTTCACAATCCTTAAATTCCACTTCTGTTCTAGTTGTATGTAATTTTTTTTCCTGCAATCAAATAAATATATCCTGTATAAATCAAAAAGGATGTATATTTATCAAAAACTTTAGAGTCTTTAAATATTAAGTCTGCGTTATATAAAGTATGAGAATTTTGATGTATATTTTCCAAGTGCTGTATTGCTAGTGGGGGAGAAATTCTTTGTGCTGTGTTTTAGAGTTCTTCATATAATCAGTATGGCAGTCTCCTAGCAGAAATATGCTGTAATAATGTAGTAAATATTGTTTCAATTTTTTATGGCATTGTTTAAAGATGAAGTCCGTTGGTCACCATGGTTCATTTAAAAATGACACAAGACACCAACTGTTGTGTATATATTGGCAACTGCAGAGCAAGATATGTGAATCTGCTGGTTATTTTTGTAAAATGATTTTCTTTGGCTATTAAGTAGACACTGACCAAGATTACCTACAGGCTTTCCGTCTGTTGTCATATTCAACATATATATTGCACTCAACTTGAAGAATGATTTTTGCTGCACAATTCGATTCTTTGGTTCTTCCACTGATACTATATGCTTGGCAAGTGTCAAAATGCTGCTACAATCACACACTACTCATGCCAATCTCACACAGAAGCAGCATTAATAGACTGAAGTATTCTGCAAGAGTGATATTCATCTCATTGAAATATTTCAAGTTTGATCTGTGCTACTGTGAAATATTTCATAGGTGCCAAGCGAAATAAGATTTTTTTTTTTAAACGTTTAATTCATTTCTGTGAGACTGAAATGTGAAACATATTTTTATTCCAAAGCAATGTTACATTCAGCCACATTTGAAGTTTTATTTGTATTTTGAGTCTTAAAAGTACTGTATAAGAAGGCTGGATTGAAGATGTGAATAAATTATGTAGTGCTGTATTTGTCTGTTCCTAAAGGTGGTCTGTAAAAGGAAGGTAATGTTTTGCACTGTACAGTAATTAAATTTGCTTCATGTTTAAACACTTTATACAGTTATCTTTCTAATCGCAGATCACACTGTTGGCAATTGGAGATTTTTAATGTAAATCTTTCTGAATTTTTCTACTTTGTAAATGACCTCTATTTCCATACTGCATTCCATACATCAAATTGGATGGCGAGGAACATGGGAAAGAAACGATTTTGAAATGATCAGCAATAAACGGGTTAACATCTGCATTAGACAAACCAAATTTATTTTTACTACAAGTATTTGTTTTGAATTTTACATGTCTTCATGGAGTACTGTAGGGTAGAACTGGTTTGCCATCTCCCACATAGTGACAGCATTAAACAATCCCAGATCAAATGTAATGCAGTTTCCACAACACTGATCTAACCGTGTGGCTCATCGCAGCAACAGAAATGAACCCTTTACCGTGCCTGTGTAACGTTTTCATTTGTCACTTTTTTCATTCTCAACGGTGTCTGCGAGATGGACTCTTAAATTGGAGGAAAATTCCAGTCAGTGATAATGCTGTATTCATGATTTGGAATCCCAAAGGTAAAATGACAATCTTCTAATATGTGTTGCCACGCACTTCTTACATTATCCCAAATGCTAATCTGTGAACAAATGGCATTTTTTTTTACCCTTAAGGCTAGGCTTCACCCAAAACCTCCTGAAGTGCTCATCAATGAACAAAAGTCAAAGCTATGTTAACAGTAGTGGTGACACATCCTGGCTGCAAGGGGTCTAAATTAGCTTTGTTTTGAACGTGATCCAATTAATATATATTCGTCCAGCCATGTTTCAGGAATCCATCCATAGCATTTTGTAATGGTTAGTACAGGGTTGTCTTTGAATCTATACTGAGTATATCTCTCTGACCTTGCATGCTACATTATTCATCCCTGACGGGTTACTTCCCTTGATGTGTCATTTCTTTGGTCCCAGCAGCACATGAATGAACATCTTCCACAAAAAAAATCTTATCTACATCTGTACTTATCCTTCCAACCTTCAATCCCAATCCCAGCTGGAAGGAGCAATTCCTCTGTGTGCTAAGTGTAACAAAATCATAAACATGTTCTTCAAAGACACGCTTATGATTTTATTACATGTAATACACAGAGGCAATCCTCCCCCACCCAAATATTTATCCATCCCCCTTTTTAAAAGAATTCTTTTAATATACTGTTAACTGCTTTGACTGGGAATCCGTTCCACATATCCACTACTCCATGAGAAAATAGTTGCTTTTAACCTGCAAAACCTTTGACCTTTACCATCTAGAATGCCAAGGGCTGCAGGCACATGAGAACAACATCATCGCCACGTTCCCCTCTAAGTTGCACACCATCCTGACTTGGAAATATATCGCCTTTCCTTCATCGTCGTTGGCTCAAAACCCCGGAATTCCCTTCCCAACAAGCATTGTGGGAGTGCCTTCACCACCCAGCTGCAGCGGTTCAAGTAGGCGGCTTCCTCACCACTTTCTGAAGGGCAACTGCCGATGGCCAATAAATGTTGGCCTTGCTAGCAACGCCCAAGTCCCAAGAATGAACATTTTAAAAAAAATCACCTGTGCTTCATAGTGTCTTATGGTTGTACAGGAAATCAAAGGGGTTGGTAAGATAAAATATTAATCTTACCTCAATCTCTGTGTAAGTGAGGGCCCTTCCTGCTTAGTTTTTATGATCTTGGCCAACTGACCACTGATGGTTGCTCCACATCATTTTCCTATTTGGGCTGTAGGTTGAGGGAATTCTGATGACTTGTTATGTTGATGGGATCTGGCGGCATGCATTTTTCTGCAACAAAATGTACCTGTTGTGTTAGAATGGCTGATGTCTTGGGGCTGACTGTCTCCTGTTTGCCATCCCAGCAACACTTGTTTCCCAGGTGCAGAACAGAGTATAAAGGGGGTGGAGACCAATGATATGGTCTTTATCCCTTTGCGTTGCCCTGGGGAATTCCGGGGGGGTGGAGCAGTGGTGCCTACATAGGCACAAGCATGGAAATACATTGTAATGGTCTAGGTAGGATATCTGTCGCTTCATTTTCCTGGTTCTCTACTTGATCAAAGGTCCAAACGTGGAGATGCCCAGCGGTAATTAGATTCATTGCTTGCACACAGCACAAAGGGCCTGGGTGAAAACCGTTGGAGCCAGCCTGAAGATGGGTGTCTTCTTGTTACTGTTTTTGCACCTGTGCCAAGGGTGTGTGCCAAGATATGGAGCCAAGGCGGCTGGATGGAGTTGATATACAGATCAGTCAGGATCTCATTGAATGGTTAAAGAGGCTCAAGAAACTGAATGGCCTACTCCTGTTCCTATGTCAACCCAATTGAAAAGACCTGAATCTGAAAATACAGGCGAGTTCATGTCCAGTGTAGCACACTTCATGATGGGGGGGGGGGAGGGAAGTTTTCCATCATAGCTGTTGTGATAATTAAAATTAAGACGTCACAAAAATCAAGTAGAGCTGCCAATCAAACATATACAGGAAACTTTCTGGTATCTGGCACGGACAGGACCGAGCTGGTGCCGGTCTATCAACAATGCCGGAGAATCGAGCGCTATAGTTAAAAGGTACGGAGCTCAGTGCTCCGTCTAAAGCAACAAACCCCAACAGCTTCAAAACAATCAGCACAGCTTGCAAGCGTCTGTAACTTAGCAACAGCTTCAGTTAGACGCTTGCACAGCCAGAAATGAGTTTTAAAAAAAAGTAACTAAAAGTAAAAAAAGTTATCTGAACCAACTCCTGAATTTTGCCGGTTAACCGACATTTCCGGTTATTTAGTGGCCGGTTAATCGAAAGTTTCCTGTACTTACAAATTCCCATAAGATGTTTGTATTTGAACTGAATGGCTTGGCCCCTTCCTGGGATGAAATTGACCTGTTTCAAGCACTCTTGATGAACTGTGAGATGTTTCTTTGACTAAGAACAATGGTAACTATATTCTCATAACAAAGCCTTCCTGAGACATACCAAACAGACATTTCAGGCTGGATTTTTCTTCCCTTTACTAGCAATTAGCAGGTGATGTAAGCTGGGAAGTAGTTTTGCATATCACGTGGTGGATCTGCCTCTTTGGAAAATTTCCTCTGGAAGTGATGGGGCACCAGACACTTCTGCCCCTGAGTATATTGAAAGGTCGCGTAAATGAAGGAAATAGCTCATCCAATATATTTTCCTTTATATATGCCTTAGCAACATTGGGTGGTAAAACTAATAGTGTCCAAAAAGAAAGACTTGCATTTATATAGCGCCTTTCACAATCTTAGGACATCCCAAAGAGCTTCACTTTTGAAGTATAATCACTGTTGTAATATAGGAAACACAGCAGTCAATTTGCACACAGCAAGATCCCACAAACAGCAATGAAATAAATGACCAGATAAATCTGTTTTAGTGATGTTGGTTGAGGGTTAGATGGTGGCCAGGATACAGGATACTCCCCTGCTCTTCTAATAATAGTGCCATGGGACAACATCACTCCCATAGTCGGAGAGGGCAGCCCACCCCTTTGAGCAGGTCAAAGGTGCCTGACCATTGTGTCGCCAGCAGTTGGAGCGGCCGATAGTGGGAACCTGGAGCCGATGCTAAAAATCAGGTCAATGTTTTGTAGAAAGTTCCAAAGGGAGCAAAGTGCATTCATTTCAAAGGTAATCAACTCCTACAATCAATTACCTTTGCTCGGGGCAGTCTTGGGACTCTCCGCTGGCATATGTTTTGTTGGACCAAATGAGGACCTAGCAGGTGGAATTCCCGGGATAGCCAGGGAACACTCCCAGACATGCTCCCATCAAGGCTGAAAAGAATTGAAGAGGTAAATCAAACAGCAGTGATTAGGTGAAGCCACATTTGGGTTTTGAGAAGCTGAGAGACAAGGATATCCACATTCTTCAGGTCCAGGATTAAAGGCCAAGAGAAGAATCTTCCTGAAGACATTTTCTTGTATCCTGTCCAGAGAGTACTGATGGAGCCAAAAATAGTAATAGGGCTCAAGCTGTGGATGGAGTGAGGCTTTATAAAATGTTATTGAGGGGGAAAAGTACTTGACATGAAAGAGGAAACCAAACTTGTTAAAGGCAGCTTCATCAATGGGGAGTTTAATTTGAGTTCAGAGAAGATAGTGAGACCCAGGATATCAATCGATGAAGAAGAACTAACAAAGGTAAGAGGTGGAAGCTGCTGGTTAGATATATGAAGGGACAGTCTTGATAAAAATTGAAAGGAATAAGATTTTAATTTCTGAATTGAAGGGCATGGAGGAGATTGGGATTTAGTAATTCAACCATTGCTTATCAGCGCCAGTGAGTCACACACCTCCAGGAGTTGCCTTACGGTTAGTCAACTCATCCCAGTTCTCCATGATTTTTGCCCCTGCTTTTGTTATACTGTATACAGGCAGATTGGATTATAAAACCGTGGCTGCTACTGAAAGCTGAGGAAATAACAGGATGTTGGCAAACACTTCAGGAAAAATGCACAATAATCACTGAGACACCAAGTCATAGTCAGAATGTGTGGCACAGAATGCTGTTTACAATAATCCCAAGCTGCTGATTGCTAGGGTTTAATGAATAATTTAACTGAAATCTGTTACAGTGACATTTGAGTTAAAATCTCAAAAGTTTCAACAGCAGATCACCTTTCAGTGAAAGGTTTGATGTGCGGGTTACTCTCTTTAAAACATGGATACCAGGTACTTGAGTACGTTCATGTAAATCTATATCATTTTGATTTGTTTTTCAATAAAACAAAGCACTTAGAAAAAATACTAAAAATATAATTATTTTAAATTGCAAGTAATATTGGTCACAGTGAATATATGCATAGATAGATTATAAAATCCATAACAGTGCAATCATGATTGGGAAATTAGTTATACTATTCTTTCAAAATTATGAATTAAAATCTGTAATATTCTGTTACAAACATGATATCCCATATTTATTGCAAAGCATTTGTTTATGACGTTCACACTTTTTTGGAGAGGATTATTCATTCTAAATGTATAATACTACACCTGTTAAGTTATTATTGTGACTTAAGGAGTTCCAGTACCGTGCTGCCAGTTACAGGATAACTAGCTGTAGGCAGATAGGAGTAACTTTTCCGCATTTTACCTTTCCAGTACCAAGAGTGCATATCGGAATATGGGGCTCAGAGGAACTCTCATCCTCTTTTCCGTTAATTTAATTTTAATGGATGGAAAATCAGGCGGGTTGTGTAAAGGGCAGACAACCCCCCGCACTTGATATTCTAATATGTCAGCCTTGGCTCAGCTGGTAGCACTCTTGCCTGAGTCCAAAGGATGTGGGTTAGAATCATAGAATAGTACAGTACAGAAGGAGGCCATTCGGCCCATCGAGTCTGCACTGCTTCAAGGAGCAATCTAGTTAGTCCCACTCCCCCGCTCTTTCCCCACATCCCTGCAATTTTTTCTCCTTCAAGTATTTATCCAATTCCCTTTTGAAAGCTACTATTGAATCGGTTTCCACCACCCTATCAGGGGCAGTACATTCCAAATCCTAACCACTTGTTGCATAAAAGTTTTTCTTCATCTCGCCTCTAGTTCTTTTGCCAATCAGCTTAAATCTGTGCCCTCTGATTATCGACCCTTCAGCCATTGGAAACAGCTTCTTTTTATTTACTCTATCTAAACCCTTCATGATTTTAAACACCTCTATCAAATCTCCTCTTAGCCTTCTCTGCTCCAAGAACAACCTCAGTTTGTCCAGTCTATCCATGTAACTGTATTCCCTCATCCCTGGAACCATTCCAGCAAATCTCTCCTGTACCCTCTCCGAAGCTTTCAGTAAAGTGTGGTGCCCAAAATTGGACACAATACTCCAGCAGGGGCCAAACTAGAGTTTTATTAAGGTTGAGAATAACTTCCTGACTTTTGAACTCTCTGCTTCTATTTATAAAGCCCAGGGTCCCATATGCTCTATTAACTGCCTTGTTAACCTGTCCTGCCACCTTCAAAGATTTGTGCACAAACACCCCCAGGTCTCTCACCTCTTGCACCCCCTTTTAAAATTGCACCATTTAGCTTGTATTTTCTCTCCTCATTCTTCCTACCAAAATGTGTGTTCAAGCCCCACATCAGAGACTTGAGCATGTAATCTAGGTTAGCGCATCAGTGCAGTACTGAGGGTGCTGCACTGTCGGAGGTGCCATTTTTCAGATGAGATATTAAATCGAATCCCCGCCTTACCCCTCAGGTGGATGTAAAAGAGCCTATGACACTATTTGAAGAAGAGTAGGGGAGCTCTCCCCAATGTTCTGGCTAATATTTATCCCTCCAGCAACATCACTAAGACAGATAATCTGGTCATTTACCTCATTGCTGTTTGTGGGACCTTGCTGTGTTGCCACGTTGCTTACATTACAACAGTGAATACACTTCAAAAAGTACTTCATTGACTGTAAAGCACTTTGGGACGTCCTGTGGTCATGTAAAGCGCTGCACAAAGGCAAGTTCGTTCTTTCTCGTGTGATCCCAGGATGCAATGTTGCACACTGGTAGTGCAAAAGTCAATGGTTGCACCTTATATCTGGCAGGAATCATGAGCAAGAAGGCTTTAGCTGCTGTCGTATCCATGGGCTACAAGAGCACTTCACATTACCCTGGTGGTGGGAAAGAATGGGTGAAACGTGAATTTTCTGAGATGCAATGCTAAAATACAGAAAGATCCAGGCAAGTGGAGAGTATTCCATCACACTCCTGACTTGTGCCTTGTGGGTGGTGGAGAGCCTTTGAGGAATGAGCCACTAGCCGCAGAATACCCAAACACTGACCTGCTCTAGTAGCCATGGTATTGGTGTGCCTGGTCCAGTTGAGTTTGTGGTGAATGGTGACCCCCAGGATGTTTTATTTATGATATATGCCCTTCGGACTTGATAAAAGAGGGCTCTTTGTCATAATTTTAAACAATGTTGTGGTTGGTGCAGATGGATGATTATCAGGCTGAGAACACATGGTTCTGCAGTCAATTGGAGGCCAGATTCATTAAGGGTTCAGTCTGTGACTACAGGACTCACTCTCATATCAGAGAGCTCCATCAAATGAAACCAGAATAAACAGCACCAGGGCAGGGAGCAGTGGCAGGAATGCTAATAAGGTCATCTAGAATTAGAGGGTCATACTTGAAGAAACACAGCTTTGACAAGCAGAGGAACAAGCCAGGAAAAGACCAAAAACGGTTCAATTGAATATAAGCAACTGTCTGCTGAGGTGGAAAGGTTGGGGCATACCCAGCACTGTCGCACAATAATTTGGGCTCTGCAAACTACAACCTCTTAACTGTCACTTTCTATCTGATTTCACATGATAAGATGAAGTCAATTAACTGACTTCAGTGTTTAAAAATGAAACCAACAGAGGGGGAAAGATTTCCTTTGGAGCTTGTAGCAAAATCATAATTATTCTTTGGACAATCATTTACAGTTTCACTTCAGAGAATGGACAGAAGGGAATTTACCCCCGAATTACTACTTTCAGTATGTGATTTGCCCCAGGCTTGCTTTTTTTTCCTTGTGCACTTATTTGAAATGGGACCAATGAAAGCATAATGGTAGAAGCTGCTTTTAAAGTGATCCATGTTATTTTTTAACAATGTTTATAGCTCTTTCCAGTGTTTTGTGTTAGACATTTTTCCATATTACTAAAATATTAATATTATCAGAAAAAAAATTTGGGACCAATTTTTTTTTACTCCTTAAGTTTCTTTTTAAGAGTGCCTCATATACAGGATGTCATGGTTGAAGTAGTTCAGGATGAAAGGAGGCAAGCCAGCAAGCATCAAACTACATTTGCAAACCTCAGTACATTTACTTGCCAGTGATCAAGGAGAACTTCCTTAGCTTAATCTGGGGTAGCAGTAAACCACAGCTGGGGAGCAAAGAGGAAGGAGGGAGGGATCGGAGGCCGAGATTGGGAGCGAAGCGAGAGGTCAGAAGGCCGGGATCAGAGGGAGGTTGGAAGGCCGGGATGGGGGAGTGCGGAAGGCCAGGATCGGAGGCTGGAGAGGGGGACCCGAGGATCAGAGGATCGGGGAGGTGGTCAGGGGCTGGGGATTGGAAGGCCGGAGGATGGGGGGGTCGGGGGCCGGGAATCGGAGGGCAGATCAGAGATCGGAGACCTCGTGGGGGGGGGGGGGGTGTTGGAGGCCTCGTGTGGGAGGTCGGAGGCCTCGTGGGGAAGGTCGGGGGAGTGTCCAATCGTGGGGGGTTGGTGAGTCAGAAACACTGGATCCAGCAGCTAAGAGGAAAGGCACTTAGCTCCTGGATCCAGCAGTCTTCGCCTTCCTTTAGCTGCAGGGTTCCCCGAGGCCCGGGAAACCCGGCCGTCCAGAGTTAAATTTAAAATGGAGATTCAAAATGAGGCATATAGCCACATTATAACATGATAAAATGGGCAAGAAGCATTGTAATTCTATAAAACAAAGTAAATCTTGAGAAACTCACAAAGAAAATTAATTCCCTTTACATGGTCAAAGCTGTATAGGAAGAGACCCAATCTGTTTTAACAGAACCAATAACTAGCAATTAAGAACTTTTTTCTGTTGTAAGGAACATCAGAGAGGTTGTCGTCGTACATGTCTTCACACTGTTCCCTTTGGGGAACTGTATGAAGTGGTGGAAGGATTTTTGGCTGTGTTAACGCTCCTTCCGTGACCATCTACATACCAGCCTATGGCAGGAGGGTTGTATGGGCTCCCACAACCCATACAAGGGGGGGTGGGGGGCCACCCACGCCCACGGACACAAGTATCCTGCTGGATGTCAACCCAGAATTTAGAGCCGGAGCTCCGACTCCACTTGCTGGGACTGTCTGGAGCGGGGTTTGAAACCCTACACTTTCTGGCCCAGCGGCAGGGATGCTACCGCTACACCAAAGGCCCACTCCATCAGAGAGGTTATCAGTGGGAACATTTTGAGGGATGGTAGATTTACTTGTGGCTGAATTACTATCGGTTCCTGTTTTTCTAACTGGCATTAATGACTAATAGTTACTTGAAGTTCATCTTAATATCACCAGACGAGCATAAAAGTGTACTCAGAAACACATTGCTACTTAGTGCCAATCTCTTTTATAAACAGGATCTGTGCAGTGCAGATGACAACGAAGCAGTCAAATTTCATTAATTAGCAGTAAAACTCAGTGAATGTTTCAAGAAAAATTACACCTGCTTAACTGTGGCAAATTGGAAGAAATACTTTCAGTTTTATCTCTTTTAATATCTAATGAATATTTTAAGAAAGCAGTCTTGTTGACAATGGTTTGACCTTGACAAGGATTTGTACCCTAGTTGTACTTAACTATAAGTGACAGTCAAAGCCTATGGCTATTTAAGCTTCATAAACAGTACTTGAATGAAATATGTTCACAATCACAACAAATTACTGTCACTTCTATTATGTTGCATGGTGGCCTTAAAGTGACCGCAGCCTATATCTGTGATACTACTAGTTCAGTCAAAACTAATCTGATTAGTCAAGCAAAGGTCAGTTCACAGTAAGGACCCATAAGAAAAAGTGTGGTACATAATCCATAGCTAAATTAAAACATGAAAATGCAACACATCAAAAAAATCTCATTGCATGATTTCTTGCTCCAGAATTACCTTTTACCTATTGAAGTTTTAATTACAAAAAGGATTACAACCAAAATGAAGAACATCCAACTATAAAGTGAAGTTCTAAAATAAAAACAAAAAAACATGTTCAGTCATTTAAAATCGGGTTACTCACAGGTGGATTGACGCTGTGATTTTAAATGCTTATTTTTTGTGATAAACCAATTTCCAGCTGTATTAAGCAAACTGCACCGTTACCACTCTTAAATATATCAAGGAATATTTTTTAAAGCAAATTTATTTAATTTAAATTACGTTATAAAACGCTGCCCGAATGTGCTGGTTCATGGTAGATTTTGCATTCGCCGATATGCAATTGAGTTTGAGCGGAAACACGAGAGAAAAAAATACTTCTCAAGATGAGCACAATTTGCGCCCGGATCACCGATTTCACCCAAAGCAGAAACTCTACCCCCAGGTACTGGTAGGCTGACGAGGGATCTAAGCTAACTCTCTCCAGCTCGTTTGCATATTTCTGCACATCAGTTGTGAGTAAAACATTACAAATGTCTGCACGGGTTCCACAGCTGCCAATTTGATTGACAGTAAGTCTATGCTTATGAACAATTTTGCTGACCCCAGTGAAATTTTTAATATTTTGACGTCAACCCTTGGAAATATGAATCAACTCAATAATTACTGTGAAATCATATTATGGTGCAATTTTAAGATGTTACTTTTTTAGAATAGATCAAAATTCTCCCAAGGGATCTTGTGGTACAATGAGTTAGAACCATGTACTTTCAGTTTTAGTATCTGGATCCAGGTTCATCCGGCACAGACTGAGTGTATGGGGCAGAAATTCCTCAGCCACACAGAAATGGGGCACAGTGAGCACCAGTGAGCATTGCTCTCCTGTCCCTGCTGGAGAATCTGGGGTCCGGGCAGGGTTTCCTATCTGTCAGTGTCAGCTGTGGCTCAGTGGGTAGCACACTTGCCTTAGGGGTCAGAAGGTTGTGGGTTCAAGTCCCACTCCAGAGACTTGCGCACATAAATCTAGGCTGACAGTGCCGTGTGGAGAGAGTGCTACACTGTCAGAGGTGCTGATGAGATGTTAAACTGAGGCCCTGTTTGCTCTCTTGGGTGGATATAAAAGATCCCATGGCACTATTTTGAAGAAGAGCAGTGCAGTTCTTCCCAGTGTCCTGGCTAATATTTATCTCTCAATCAACATCACTAAAACAGATTATCTGGTCATTATCACACTGCTGTTTGTGGAGCTTGCTGTGTGCAAATTGGCTGCTGCATTTCCCACATTATAACAGTGACTTCACTCCAAAAGTACTTCATTGGCTGTATAAGCACTTTGAGAGGTCCAGTGGTCATATATAAATGCCAGCAGGTGGCCATGCCACTAGGTAGGTCTTGGGTGCCTGCCAGAGGAGGGGGGGGTGTAACACGCAGCACTGGCAAGCCATGTTGTTGAAAACCTTTGGCTTGCAGCTGCCTAGGCCCTAAACTCTGGAATCCTCCCTTCACTCCTTAAACTTACCTCTTTAACCAAGCTTTTGGTCATCTGTCCTAATGTCTGCTTATGTGGCTCGGCTCGGTGTCAAATTTTGTTTGATAATGCTCCTGTGAAGCACCGTGGGACGTTTTACTATGTTAAAGGCGCTATATAAATGCAAGTTATTGTTTTTGTGGTCTCACCTGCCCTTTATAAGGGGGCCTAAAAGAATAATGGCGCTGGGATTTTAATGAGACTCCAGGCCAGGACCCAGGTGAGCACTAAGGCTGAGAGGACCTGTATGCTGGGTTGACACCGGCACCTCGGTTGATTGGCGATAGGGAAAGCTGAGGAAATTGCCAGCCTAGGAATTCCTTCTCCGCAGCCGTCCTCTCTGATTTAAGGGGCCGTGTTTGGGGCGGATAGGAGGTGCACCCGCCCCAGGCCCCGGCACAAATTTCCAGCCAGCAATATTCTGAGCAGTGACCAGTCATTACCAGGTCTCGCCAGGATTCTGGCCGACATCGGCCCCCTGTGTCCAATTTGCGCTGTAGGAGCAGAGTTGGGGCAGAGGGAGTTCTCTCTAGCTGTTAAACCTCAACCAATAGATGCAAATCTTGAGTATAAACTGATTGTAAATAAATATAAATTGTTTGGTTTCACTCTTGGAGATTATTCTGCAGGAAATTACAGTGCAGCAGAAGGTGTTCACAGATTAATGGACATTATTGGGGCAGTATGCAGGGATTTCTGCACTAACCTTGGAGTGATTGAACCCCATAATTTCAATAGCTATGCATTTCATTTAAATTTGGTGTTTTTGCTATGCTTATCAGGGAGGTTAAGTGCAGGTGAATAGAACATATATCCTTTTAAACCTAGTGTCAGTATTCTCAGATCAGATATAGCACATTCGTTGCAACTTAAACTCCTTCGAGACTGTTCCAGCAATATCCCTTAATCTGAAACATTTCATATCCCACACCGGCCAATCAACAATCCAGATTTCATCGGGCTCAGACTAGACAGACCATATTCAGTGCAGCAAGGTGCCACATTCTGTCCAAACAGCTAAATATTGGCATCAGAAGCTGTTTTGGCTGCATCATTCTCTTTCGGCCCACCATGGGTTCACATAATGTATTTTTTTTGCATTGTTCTTGCGGGATTTCCGTTCGTATTTCACCATCTAGATGCATATATCGCCATGTTCCCCCCAGTTACCTCTACAGCAGTCCTGGGTTCCCGTTTGATTACCATAGCTAGCGATAGGAGATGGATCCCAGTTTCTGGACCTCTGGCAGATCAGCCACTCAGTACCTGGGAATATGATTTTTCAGTACTAGTTTGTCGTGTTTTTGAATGGTGAAGAGCCACAGGGATCTTGTGGAACCTTGGCTGGCTTGCATGCATGTCTTCTCCAGGATCGAGTTTACAACTAGCGACTTAGACTATACAACGTCAACATTTTAAACCTAGCTGGGCTTGGGTCAGGTGCCTAAAGCCCTTTGCCTTTCATACTCCATCATTCCTTAATCCAGTACTAATATCACCGCTCCTCTACAATTAATAGGTTTTTGTTGGCAAAGCCTTGTGGCTCCATGACATTGAGGAGGATACGCTGCCTCACTGAGTGAATAACTGATTTGGTAATTGTTGGAGCAGAACATTAATTCTTTAATAGGCAAAACGGTTTTCTTTTTAACTCATTAGGGCTATTGAACTATAGATACAATCCTCAGGCAAGGTGGATACACTAGTCTCTATTCTTTTGCCCCTTTAGATTTAAAAAAAATAATTTGATGCGAATTAATATTGCTAACTCTATTGTGAGTTGTGTTTCACTGTAGTCTGAGCGTTCACTTATCAAGCAAATCAGAAAACTAGCCTTCAGCTCCCTCAAGTGTGGCACAATCCTAATTTTCACAAGTGGCTTTTTTGACCATTTTTCAGGAATATGTTTTTCTGAGACAGGAGATTTTTGCTCCAGATGGTCATCTCGACTGTGACCCAGGATTTGATGTTGTATTTCGATATAATACTTGAAAAAGAGCGATTTGCAGGGCTGTGGGGAAAGAGCAGGGGAGTGGGACTAATTGAACAGCTCTTTCAAAGAGCCGGCACAGGCACGGTGGGCCGAATGGCCTCCTCTTGAGCTGTACTATGATAACTTTCTCGTCTTATCACAATGTAGCCAGTCATATAATGTGCGGGACTGTTCAGTGAATTTCTGTTTGGAGGATGAAGTATTCCTGTAGAGCTTTGATCAGAATGGCATACTTGCCTCTGCAAGCCTACAACCAGGCTGGCTCAAATTCCCCTTTTGCCGACTTCAGACAATCGGGGCTCAGGAGGAAGGTAGCAGCAGATCTCGCCAAACTGTTGTTGATAGTATGTATCCGAGTTGTTCTCCAGCAACCACTTTAAACTAGTCCATCCTTTAAAGTTACTAACCCGCTTTAGAAAGGCTGATTTTATAATGGATAATTGTGAATCAAGCTCAGGTTAATTTGTAAATTTTCGAGAGAGAAAAAGGGGGGGTAATGGTTGCAGATTTCAGTGATAAGTAACAACCTGACTGCGAGACCGATAGAAAGCCATTTGATTTCCTGTGCTGATGCCTGTCATTAATCTTCGTTTGAGAGAGACAGAGAAACTGGAAAGAAAGACTTGCATTTCTATAGCGCCTTTCACGACCACCGGACGTCCCAAAGCGCTTTACAGCCAATGAAGCACTTTGAGTGTAGCACTTGTTTGTAATGTGGGAAATAAACTTTAGTGTCAGAGTCACAGAAGGAGGCCATTTACTGCTGATCGCCAAAGCACACGCCAAAAGAACTCCACATTTTTACGCTTTAGTCTTAAAAATGCAAAATTTAACCTTTTGGTCTTTTTTAAAAAAGTGAAAGGGAAATTCTCCACATTTTTAAGCAAAATGTAATAAACTCCCCGTCGGGGAATTGAACCCCGGTCTCCCGCGTGACAGGCGGGGATACTGACCACTATACTAACGAGGAAGTCATGCTTCGAATACCAGCGAGTAGCATTACAACTGAAGAATGTGCCTGCCTTTCACACAGACTGACAAAGGAAAGAGAACATGCAAAACAAGCTGGCTTCTCTGGCAATGAGACGATCTTTTCATTTGCCGTAAAACTGCGGTGCGATACAAAAACCGCGCATTTCACTGACATTCTCTTCAGCTGTAAGCAGTCTTTAAGCTAGTGGGTGGCGACTGGGTCTGAACACTCAGCCTCTAAGCAGAATACCTTAATAGTGCAGAGACTAGAGCAGAGGGAGATTTACCCTGCATCTGGATGAACTGCACCAGCGTCCGCAGTATTTTGCTTTTGTTGAATTGGACATGGCTGTTTCATCCTGACAGTAGGCACAGAAGTAGGAGAGTGTTCCATTTCTGAGCATTGACATCAGTCACGTTCATGAGTACAAAGTTAAATCACCAAAGACAAATTAATCACCAGAATGGAAGGAACAGTTTAACCAAAATATACAATCTCTTACATATTAAAATGATACCTACAATTCAATCTAAGACAGCATTGGCTCTTTTATATCGTCTAAATCACTTGATTGGATTTATAATTAATTGATGGACATCCTCTACATAATAGCTGCTTGTAAAACAATATTAAGGTGAAGATGACTTTGTAGGTTAAACTCCACAATCACATTGGGGGGGGGGATTTTAACCCCCCACGACAGGCAGGAGAGGGGGGGGGGTTTAAAAATTAAAAATTGCATAACGCGACCCCAACCTGCCAGGTACACGCCTGCAGGAATGCACCCCCCAAACCCTCAAGCAAACCTTCTGCCGCAATTGGTCGACCACCCCAAACCTACGATCCTGACCCTCTTGTCCCGCAATCTCTCCCTCCTTCCCTTCGCCAGTCTGCTCTCACCCCCGCCGCCCCCTTGTCTCTTCCTCACTCCCGATTACCGGTCCGAACCCCCGCTTCTGCTCCTATATCTTTCCCGGTCCTCCATCCCAATTGCTGGGGACTGCTCCCAACGGTTCCCAGCTGCGGCCTTCTTTCTCCGGCTTTGCCACCTGGCAGCCAGTTAATCTGACCAGCTGCCGGGCAGGAAATGGAGTAAAAAAAACATGATAATGAGGTCCTGCCATTAAAGTCAGCAGGTCCTCCACATTCTCAGGATTCCCCTTCCCCGCTCCCTCCCCCTAAATATTGGGGCCATTGAGTTCAGATGAGGATAAGCCAAACGGTTTTGCATCGACCCCTCCAGGGTCTCTAAATTGTCAGACTGCTTGTCCGACATCCAGTATTGAATAGAAACATAGAAGATAGGAGCAGGAGTAGGCCATTCGGCCCCTCGAGCCTGTTCCGCCATTTAATGAGATCATGGCTGATCCTCCAAATTCAGTACCCTGTCCCTGCTTTCTCCCCATATCCCTTTGGCCTTAGAGTAGAAATTTTCTCCAATTAAATACTGGGAAGACTGAAGCCATTGTCTTCGGTCCCCGCCACAAACTCCGTTCCCTAGCCACTGACTCCATCCCTCTCCCTAACATCTGTCTGAGGCTGAACCACACTGTTCGTAACCTTGGTATCATATTTGACCCTGAAATGAGCTTCCGACCACATATCCGCAGCATAACAAAGATCGCCTATTTCCACCTCCGTAACATCGCCCATCTCCGCCCTTGCCTCAGCTCATCCGCTGCTGAAACCCTCATCCATGCCTTTGTTACCTCTAGACTTGACTATTCCAACGCACTCCTGGCTGGCCTCCCACATTCTACCCTACGTAAACTTGAGGTCATCCAAAACTCAGCTGCCCGTGTCTTGACTTGCACCCAGTCCTGTTCACCCATCACCCCTGTGCTCGCTGACCTACACTGGCTCCCCATTAAGTAACGCCTCCATTTCAAAATTCTCATCCTTGTTTTCAAATCGCTCCATGGCCTTGCCCCTCCCTATCTCTGTAATCTCCTTCAGCCCCACAAACGTCATCCCCTCTTCCCCCCCCCCCGGAGATAGCTGTGCTCCTCTAATTCTGCCCTCTTGAGCATCCCTGATTATAATCGCTCAACCATTGGTAGCTGTGCCTTCTGTTGCCTGGACCCTAAGCTCTGGAATTCCCTGCCTAAACCTCTCCGCCTCACTACCTCTCTTTCTTCCTTTAAGACGCTCCTTAAAACCTACCTCTTTGACCAAGCTTTTGGTCACCTGTCCTAATTTCTCCTTATGTGGCTCGATGTGAAATTTTTTGTCTTTTAATACTCTTATGAAGTGTCTTGGGATGTTTTACTATGTTAAAGACGATATATAAATATAAGTTGTTGTTGTTTGTGTTTAAAGCCTCCATTCAAAAAAGTAACACATATTGATCCTATGCAATATTAAGTGGAAGGTTGTTATGGAGAAACCTACTGAATACTTAATATAATCAATACTTTATTCTAAGGCTGGTGACCTCTGAACTTTAAATTCAACGTTATCAAGTAACTTCCAAATCTGATTGGCAAGATTCAAACATGGAGTTGTAAGGAAAGATAGGGGAAAATGCAACAGAGGCAACTCAATGGATAGTCTTAGTGATCTTAGTGATAAAGATGTCCATGAGTTCCATGCACTTGAAAGGGGCAAGGGAGAAAGGTTTAAAAAGATGGTTGGCATTGGGAGAAAACAAGTCATGGTAATTTTTGTTCTCCAGGATGATCCTGGAGTAGCGAGTGATTTCGGCAGAAGAGAGTGAGGCCCAATAGTGCTTGATATGGCCTAGCCAGACCCGGTGATGGATGGCTAAACCAGTTGTGCACTAGATACCCTCAAGTCTGCGTCCCTTGGATTTGAGAGAGCAAAGATGGGGGCCGTGAACAGGATGGGAGACAATAAGGTGGAGGAGAGGGAGCCGTTGAGCAGATCGTAAGCTGCAAAAGTATTGTGCTGAATGGACGCCAAAGTCTAGGCAGTCGGGAGTTTGTAAGTGACTTGGGGGGGGGGGGTGCGGTGTTGAGGAACATATTCCAGGGATGGATGCAGGAGGAAGTGAGGTGGGAAGAGGGTAGGGGGAATATGGGCGGTGAGGGATATAGGGAAGTGGCTTTTGAGTGTCTGGTCCCTTTAAGGCAACTGTCACATTTTGTGTTTTTGGACTTTTTTCACAGAATGGATTTGAAAGGATTAAGTGAATCTGATCATAATGGCTGTTCTGTATGTACATCTTGCAGTGAAATAAAGCAGCTTAACAATTCATATCATTCTTCATCTCACCAGTGTGAGTCAACTCCCATAAAAGACGTTCCGACCTTTATGGGAGCAGCTGAAAGCACTGAACACGAGAAGGTACCTATGGCATACCCAAATTTGTAACAGCAGCGCTGCCTTAAAGATACTTCAGCTAACAGGTTATATTTCACAGATTTGCATTTGCAATAGCTCCATTTTCAAAAAGAACTAAGAGAATAATGATGGGAAATAACTTTCTAAATGAAATAAAACAGGCATATCAATTTTTATTTTGACAATTCAATATTTTTAAGTATCAATAAATATGAATGCATATGACTTCCTGGAATACCATTTCTGAAAAATTATTGATCAAGTTTGATGAAATAACTCCTATATTTTAAAGTAATTGGGATGCCAAATTGCAACATTATGTTGTTTATGATGGTTTTCAAGATGCTGATTTTCAAAAAGAATTCAGAGGCTGATAAAGAAAGAAAATCCAGTGGAATTAAGCTATAGTGATGACTCAATATTTGCAGACACAAACAAACTGTGTGTGGTTTCCTCCATGACCTCTCTGTAAATCACATCTATAGTTTGGCTAAAATTCAATGAGAGGGTTTACAAACAGATGGATAATACTAAAACAAATATTCTTCCGAACAAACTCATAGAGAATAGAATTATTGCTCTTGTACCAGATGTCTATGATTTCGGACTCCAGTTGGGGTATTTGAAGTCCAGCACTAATACTGTACGATTCCAAAGTTAGGTCCTATTGGCTGACCAAAGGTAGAGGGACAATTCGACTGCCTGGCCAATATCTGCATCTAAAGAAAAATCTTGCAAGCATCCTCCTTCACAATGAAAGCAAGATGAATAATCAACTTGTTCTACAAGTGGGTAAATATTGTCTCTATAAATATTGCACTGTATTAATACCTATACCCAGCAGTGGAAAAAATGTTTAGAAAATGAACTGACATACTGATATTGAGCATTTAATATTTAGATTTTGAACAGGTAAGGTCGTAGAACAATTCTGAAAGCCATGAGGCTAAAGTAAGATACCGGTAGCCAAAATCAAGTTTGAAACTTGCATTGGTGCTTTAGGTCCTGTTCAATATTTGAGCTCTATATATATATATATATATATATATATATATACACACACACATTTTTAAAAGTCAACATGGTCACCTAAATAATGACCATCATCCTGATTATTATGCCAATATTTAACTACCACCCTGCACACACCCACTCCTTTTGTGATTTATCATTTGGTAGTGCTCTCTCTTCTGTAATTGAACTCTGATCTAAATTTGTAGGCATATTTTGCTTTCAACAGTTACTGGATCTGTTAAATACTCCAAACTCTTATGTTTAAAGCTGTCTATTTTCTTGATCAATTACAGTGGTATTGTTGACCATCTCGTCTCCCCCACCGCCACTCTAACACCCCTTTAGGAATTGACACAATTCCTTTCTCATATAAATATATAGGTGAAAGGTTACAATGAAAAACAGCCCATCTGTCACCAACACTAATTTTTGTTGTCTGGCAGAAATCCAGGACCTCACTGCAACCCCCAACATGAGTGAAGGGATCTTTAATATCAGGTGAATAAAAGCCAGGCTGAGAAATTAGTTTTCCATCCCAGCAATCACTAGCCTACCCTTTTTCTGTAAATAGTCTCTCAGACTAGTGCAGATGGAGAAGCTGCACCTGGGGACCAAAGCAATCAATGCCGCAGAATTTAAGCAGCTGTGTGCAATTTAAACAAGAGTGGGCAGGATGGAGTTGAGCTATGTGCATGATGTAAAACTACATTGACTGAGATTTTTTTTAAAAACAGGAATAAAATGTGTATTCCGCCACAACTAGCTTAATTGGTCAAGCTGCACTTTTATGCAGCTGCGATAATAATGGTAGCCAGTGAATTTTTCACAAGGGGCTATAAAAACAACACTCTGATTTATTGCCATGGATTTAATAGCTTGAGACTGATTTATTTCACCACAGTTGAGACACTGGTGCCATCTGAAGAGCAAGCAGTCTGGAAGACCCAGATGTAAGCATAATCAGTCAACAGTTACTCGGTGACTTTCTGCTTGAATTCTATTTACATTTGTGAAATATTTTATCAGTTTAATCCTCCAAGATGGAACAGCTTGTGTACAGTGCAACTGCTATAACAGCAACACATAAAACTGTGACATACAATTACATAAATTAATTAAAAATCATATAAATGGTACTAATTTTGATAACAATCATTTATTGAAGTATTGTGAAATCTTTAATTTGAAAATGGAATGCTCCATAAGCCTTACAACATATCTTGCATCAATGCGAAGTAATTTGGGTTTCCAAGATCTGTAGCATAACTATGCATAAAGTTGCTGAATCAATGATGCTTTGCATTTTTCAAGCAGCATGAGATCATGTCAAAGCGGTAGCCTCAGACCATATTGGCTTTGCACTGACTGCACTAAAGTTGCAACCAATGCAAAGCAACTTTCAAAGATCTCAAGTAATTGTTTGGACCATCTGAGAGGCTTGAAGCTTTCTAATTGTTAGGGAAGAGTTGACCATTATCTTTTTTTTAAACACAAAAATATAACTAGGCATTTCAACTCTAGTGTGCAGACCTCTACATCAGGTTGCTTGCTTATCTGCAGAACTCTGCTTCTCCAGACAAGGCAGTAGTATAAATTAGACATGTTGCCTCAGCACCACTCTTAGGAGGTACCCAGAGTTTAATCAGTATCTGAATTTTTAAAAATGTTTTAGTAGGCCGAGCTTTCAAATATAATAGTTAAACAGTTCAAGATTAAATCACAACAAATGGCACCAGTTTCTTTGTGAATACTGAAAAGCACATTTTTGTCTGGTCCACAATATATTGAAACATCGGAAAATCCACTAGTGGATTTTTTTGTGGGTAGCCTGGGATTTGAAGCATGGTTGTAATGTTTGACTGCTAATTTGGCCTGTCTTAAGGCCACTGCTCTTAATAGTATAACAAATCCAGGTAACTGCTAAGGTCAATCAAAGAGCAGTTGTAACTGCCTGTAAATTTCAGGTTATAAGTCAATGATTAACTTTTTCTTTCTTTAAGATTGTTTTGCATCGGTAAATAACACTTTGAAGTGTGATGCCTGATGTGTGAGATGCATAGCGGAATTAAGACCGTTTTCATATAAATTATGGGTAACAAGTGAAAAAACACAGAAGTTGTTAATGACAAACATTTGCAATTTGGAAACGGAATACATCAAATCCTCTAATGATTCCTAAATTGCTATTGCTATAATTTGTGCTAATACAATGTGCACCCATGTTTTACTAAGAAAGCAACCTATGTTTTATTCAAATACAATGTAAATTAAGTTGACTGAATTGTCACTTTAATGCAAACATAGTTTATGCCAATCTCTGGATCTAGAGAAAAGGGATGATGAGTCCATTTTGGAGGGGGAGGGGGGGCGCAACTGCTACCTATTTTTAAATTTATTTCAATGAAAAAGCTGGGAATTCAACTACACATTTGAGACTAGCTGGCTTTATCATATGTAGGAATACACTCACATATACATTTATTCTATATAACTGAAGACAGCATCATTTGACAGCATAGCGAAGCTCAGCAAAGTTTATATTTCACTTCACCACACAGATGTAACAGCATATGGGCAAATAATATACCAACTTAGATTAGTTTGTGCAAGTGGTTCAGTCTATCTGTGCATAACTTTACCTAAGCATACACGTCCTGTCTGTCGCACTTGATATCTCAAACTTCAGACATTAGACAGCACCTTATGCAAATTTGTGATAACCATTTGCAATGTACAGAAAAGCTCAGGAGCACAAAACATGTGAGTCACAACATCTGCAGGCTCTTAACTGAGCGTCCCACAAAGTTGGGCTATGATCTCCAACCTGAATTGCAATTAACCTTCGCATGAACTCGCCCACTGTTTATCAATTAGACTTTCTAGTTTTAAGGGGATACACCACCCACACTTCACCAGCAGAACTTCAGCAGCAGACTAACACATTGGATCGGATTTTTCTGTCAAAATAACAGTGAGGCTAACAGTGCTCACCCTTATTTATGCACAAATTGCACAGCAACTTCAGGTGAGGGCAGATGCGTGGTTAAATGCAAAAATTTGGAAGTTGCTGTCTGAGACACGCCTCTCCGCCGTTAGCATCCCGAAAACGGCATCTTGCTGTCTGACTCACAAATCAAATTCATTGAAATTATGAAAGGGTTCGATAAGGTAGGTGTAGCGATGGTTTCACTTATGGGGAGTCTAAAACTAGGGGCCGTAAATATAAGATAGTCACTAATAAATTCAATAAGGAAATCAGGAGAAACTTTTTTACCCAGAGAATGGTGAGAATGTGGAACCTGGAGTAGTTGAGGTGAATAGCATAGTTGCATTTAAGGGAAAGCTAGAGAAGTACACGAAGGAGAAAGGAATAGATGAAGTAAGGTGGGAGGTGGCTCATGTGGAACATAAACACCGGCATAGACCAGTTGGGCCGAATGACCTGTTTCTGTGCTGTAAATGTTATGTCATTCCTGTACTTGCATCGTAAATACAAACTAAACTCGCCACAGAAAGTTAGGGCTTGTCCATTTCAGTCTAAGTACCCTTTTTAACATTGTGGTAGGTCTTAATTATTACAAAACAATCTCTCTAGCACTGAACATTAACTTTTACAAGTATGGAGTCTCATTCCTTCAGGTATTAATTGTTGGAGACTTTTTTTTAATTAAAAAATTTTTTAAATAATTTTTCTTTTTGTCTCTTTTTCTCTCTCTGTTAATCCAATCTTTCATTTCCTCTCTTTATTTTGCTTTCTGTACCTGATGTGACATTGAATTCACTATTCTAACTTACACTTCCTGGTTCAGACACTGTGCTGTTCATTAACAATTCTTCAATCTGATTAGTTAAGGAGATGCACAGCTGCTTGCCCTGTTCACACAGATGCCAGGTGCCCTGTAGACTACATAGTATTTACAGCACAGAAATAGGCCATTATCTTTCCCATCACCAACGCTAAGCTAATTGGACTATAGGTCCCTGGACTTGTTCGATCTCCCTTTTTAAATATAGTAATCACATTAGCTGTCCACCAATCCTCTGGCTATTCCCTTTTCTAATGCGTTTAGATGTAGCAGAGCCTCTGCTATCTCTTCCCCAACTACTTTTAATATGGGACAATGCAATCCATTCAGACCAGGAGTTTTATCCTAAGTTTGATTAGTTTATCAATTATCTCATTCTTTTCTATCTTAATTGTCTTTATATCTTTTTTGATCGCTTCTTCTAATGTCATGTCCACCAAGTTAGTCTCCTTGGTAAATACTGAGGCAAAATAATGATTTAATATTTCTGCTATTTTGCTGTTATTACCTGAGTTTATCATCTTTATTACTTAGCAGCCCTTACCTGATTTTTATTGTAATTTGTCTGTAGAATACATTACTATTTATTTTTATATTCCTTGATGATTTCCGTTTCTCTTTGCCTATATAACAGATTCCATGTGGTTTTGCTCACTGAATCAGTGGATACCATTTTATAATTACCATGTAATACAATGCACTATAATATAGCTGATCTCCTTTGGCATTGCACATGGAAATCTGGTCTGGTAACTGCCTCTGCTTCTTTCCCACTCTAAATCTCACCATGCTTGTCCTCTACCATTTTCTTTCTGTGGGGCAATCACACTTTTGATTGCTCCTGACTCACAGTATGAATCATTTCTCCGTTCTGTCTCTTGTCTGTCTCCATGGTAGTTTGGAGGACGACTTCATGGAACACATTCGGGACAGTTACCTAGAACAATACGTCATGAAACCAGCCAGGGAAGAGGCTATTTTAGATCTTGTATTGTGTAATGAGACAGGGTTAATTAGCAATCTCATAGTAAAGGATCCTCTGGGGCAGAGTGATCATAATATGATAGAATTTCACATTAAGTTTGAGAGTGACTTGTCTAAGTCCAAAACTAGAGTCTTAAACTTAAATAAAGCCAATTACATAGGTATGAGGGGCAAGTTGGCTAAGGTAGATTGGAAAAATAGATGAAAAGGTATGGCGCTAGATAAGCAGTGGCTAAGAAATATTTCATAATTTTCAACAAAAATACATTCCATTGAGAAACAAAAACTCCACAGGAAAAGTGATCCAACCATAGCTAACTAAAGAAGTTAAGGATAGCATTAGATTGAAAGAAGAAGCTTATAATGTTGTGAAAAATAGTAGTAAGCCTGAGGATTGGGAGTTTCAGAAACCAGCAAAGGATGACCAAAAAATTGATAAAAAGGGATAAAATAGAATATAAGAGAAAATGAGCAAGAAATATAAAAGCAGATTGTAAGAGCTTCTACAAGTATGTAAAAAGGAAGAGAGTAGCAAAAATAAACATTGGTCCCTTAGAGGCTGAGACAGGAGAAATTATTATGGGGAATAAGGAAATGGCAGAAATGTTAAACAAATATTTTGTATCTGTCTTCACAATAAAAGACACAAAAAACACACCAAAAGTGGTGGGGAACCAAGGGTCTAATGAGGGTGAGGAACTTAATGTAATTAGTATAAGTAGAGAAAAAGTACTAGAGAAACTAATGGGACTAAAAGCCGACAAATCCCCATGACCTGGTGGCCTACATCCAAGGGTCCTAAAAGAGGTGGCTGAAGAGATAGTGGATGCATTGGTTTTGATCTTCCAAAATTCCCTAGATTCTAGAACGGTCCCAGCGGATTGGAAGGTCGCAAATTTAACACCGCCATTCAAGAAAGGAAGGAGAGAGAAAACACAGAACTACAGGCCAGTTAGCCTGACATCAGTCGTCGGGAAAATGCTGGAATCCATTGTTAAGGAAGTGGTATCAGGACACTTAGAAAATCATAACATGATTAGGCAGAGTCAACATGGTTTTATGTAAGGGAATATGTGTTTGACAAATTTATTAGTCTTTTGAGGATGTAACTAGCAGGGTAAAGGGGAACCAGTGAATGTAGTATATTTGGATTTCCAAAAGGCATTTGATAAGGTGTCACATAAAAGGTTATTACACAAGATTAGGGCTCATGGGGTTGGGGGTAATATAGTAGCATGGATAGAGGATTGGTTAACTGACAGAAAACAGAGAATAGGGATAAATGAATCATTTTCAGGTTGGAAGGCTGTAACTAGTGGGGTGCCGGAAGGATCAGTGTTGGGGCTTCAGCTATTTACAATCTCTATTCATGACCTAGATGAAGGGACCGAGTTTAATGTATCAAAGTTTGCTGATGATACAAAGTTAGGTGGGACAGTAAACTGTGAGGAGAACACCTAGGGCTGGATTTTGATTGAGGATGCGTGTAGGAGGCGGGACTACAACTTTCGGGGTTGTAGTCCCGCCTCCATCGAGTTGTGGCTAACCCACACAATTTTCACTTGATTGACCTTGTTGAGCCCGCCCAGCGGGCTCAGCAGGTCAATTAAGGGCCACCCGGCAACAGGTGACGTCACAGATTGACGTTTCATCTGTCAAAAGCTTTTGACAGTTGAAATATCAGCGTTTGACAGCTGTTTGAAGCTGTCAAACACTGACAATCTGTACTCCAAGTTAATTCCTTCCTCTCAGGCTGATTTAGAGATCTCTCCAGAACAGAAAGCAGAACGCTGCAACTTTTGACAGCTCGTGGCCCATTCTGCTTTCTGTGCCGGTGAGATGAGGGACTCCCGAGACCTGAAGGAAGGCTGTAAAGGTAATTGAAACTTCTTTAAACACTTTACACACACACCTCTGAACTCATGCACCCATCACTCACCTGAACACCAGACATCTCGAACCCTCCAAGCCCTTCAGCCCAACGGGCCCGCCTCACTAACTTGGCGTGGTTTGGAGCCGTCGGGAATCCCACATTTCAGCAATAAAAATAGGGATTAGGCTAAAAACTGCCTGTTAACTACCTGTTAACAGGCAGTTAATTGGCACTAATCCCCTTCCTGCCTCGGGGAGGCGGGTCCCGGCACAGGTCGGGTATCCGCCTCCTTTTAAACTGGCATGGGGGTGTGATGGGTTCGTGCCCGATTTCGAGATTTTAACCCATCACACGCCTCCAAAGCCCAATGAAAATCCTGCCCAAAGAGTCTGCAAAGGGATATCGATAGACAAAGTGAGCGGGTAGTAAGGTGGCAGATGGAGTATAAAGTAGGGAAATGTGAGGTTATTCACTGGTAGGAAGAATAGAAAAACAGAGTATTTTTTAAATGGTGAGAAACTTTCAAATGTTGATGTTCAGAGAGATTTGGGTGTCCTCGTGCAAGAAACACAGAAAGCTAGCATGCAGGTACAGCAAGCAATGAGGAAGGCAAATGGCATGTTGGCCTTTATTGCAAGGGGGTTGGAGTATAAGAGTAAGGAAGTCTTGCTGCAATTGTACAGGGCTTTGGTGAGACCACACCTGGAGTACTGTGCACAGTTTTGGTCTCCTTATCTAAGGAAGGATATACTTGCCTTGGAGGCGGTGCAACGAAGGTTCACTAGATTGATTCCTGGGATGAGAGATTGTGTAGAATGGGCCTATACTCTCTGGAGTTTAGAAGAATGAGAGGTGATCTCATTGAAACATACAAGATTCTGAAGGGGATTGACAGAGTAGATGCTGAGAGGTTGTTTCCCCTGGCTGGAGTGTCTCGAACTAAGGGGCATAGTCTCAGAATAAGGGGTAGGCCATTTAAGACCGAGATGAGGAGGAATTTCTTCACTCAGAGGGTTGTGAATCTCTGGAATTCTCTGCCCCAGAGGGCTGTGAATGCCGAGTCCCTGAGTATATTCAAGGCTGAGATAGATAGACTTTTAGACTCTAGGGGAATCAAGGGATATGGAGATCAGGCGGGAAAGTGGAGTTGAGGTCGATGATCAGCCATGATCTTATTGAATGGCGGAGCAGGCTAGAGGGGCGGTATGGCCGACTCCTGCTCCTATTTCTTATGTTCTTATGTCCATGTATATATTTCATATTTCTTTGAAAAGAAAGACTTGCATTTATATAGCACCTTTTACGACCACTGGACACCTCAAAGCGTTTTACACTCAATGAAGTATTTTTTGAAGTGTAGTCACTGTTGTAATGTAGGAAATTGCTTACCTTTCTAAGGCCTCACGTATGCAGAAGGCGATTAAAACCGAGTGAAAAGTGGCGGTCAGAGAGCTGCTGCTACGAGTAGTTCGGAGAGTTGAGATTACTGCTGAGATAAAGCAGGGGGTTGGCGTATAGGAGCTTCACCTTGGAATGAAATGGGAGCATAGGATTTGGAAGTAGTCATGAGGTCTGGCAACACTCATGGGACTGTGTTCTGGGGTACTCAGGCTGGGCGAGCAAGCATGCGCGGACTAGCAAATGCTAGGATGGACAAGCAAACAGGTAGGCCAAAAGACTCAATATGGGCCAAGAAGTTATTGGGCTGGGCGAACAAGTCCTCAACTTGACAAGTGAGGTGGCCAACCAAAATGCATGCCAGATGGGCAGGATACCTTTACAGTCTACTAACTCATGTACTAGCTTTCTTGTCAGCTGCAAGGACTGCATAATTATTTTGTTCAGTAGTGACAAAAGGGATGGGGCAATGTATTCATTCAACTCTCTGTCCATCTGGAGTAAAAAAAAAGAATTCCCAAGAAGATGAAGGGAAATGAGAGGTGTATCTAGAAAGCTTACATATGGCTGCTTCAATAAAAAATGCTTTTCTTGTGAAGAATCAACTCATAAAAAAATCTTGTGTTGTAAACAGTTTTGATGTATTAAAGCAAAAATACTTTTCACTGCCAAAGCCCTAAAAATCGTAGTGTTTGTAGTAATTTTCCATTACTTTAAAAGATGGGCCAAGATGAGCAGCTTACAAACAGCACGTCTTGACATGCTATGTGAATGGTCAGTCTTGTCAATAATTAACCAAATAATGCAAATGATGGACACAAACACATTTTCTCTTGTGGTTTACTTGGATTTTAGTAAAGCTTTACAGAAGGCATCACACAGAAAACTAGAAACATATAGGCAGGCACAGTATTAAAGAAAAATTAGGCACTTTACAGCCTTCTGGACTCAACATCGAGTTCTGCACAGAGCGGGATTAAACGGAGTGGACTTGAACTGTGTTTTATTTGGGAATTTGGAAAGAGTGGGAATTTCTGGTAAAGAGGGGGGAAAAGTTGTTGCTTTTTGCCTAACTACTTGTAGTGCTTTGTGTTACAGGTAGATATTTAATTTCAGTACCCTTAACTTAATCTAGATCAAGTGAGTAGCCAAGAAACTACACTGTAAACAAAGTTACCAAAATACAAATTTAATTAAATAAAACAAGGTCATATAGGGATGGCAGTGCAGGTGGAGTGCCGCAATTGCAGCATGTGGGAGTTTGTGGAGAGCATTGTGATCCGGGACAACCACGCTTGCAGTAAGTGCCTGCATCTTGAGGAAGTTCAGCTCAGAGTTTTTGAGCTGGAGTCTGAGGTGCAGACTTTGTGAGGCATCAGAGATGGGGAGAGTTACCTGGGCACTTTGATCCAGGAGGCAGTGTAAGGGGTTTTCCTTGAGAGGTTTCCCAGAGGTTTCTCTCTCTAGAGGCCTCTCTCTCTTGCACAGTAAAACCTTGAGTGGTTCGACCCACTCACCCCTTAGATTCTATACTCTGGACTTAGGCGCAGGAACTGCAATGCAGAGAAAACTCTTGTAGACCAAGTTTGATGAATCAAAATGAAATTTTATTGCATAAGGAAAATTATCAAATCAAATGCAAGCAGATAAGGGAGTACATGGGAGGGAAAAACAAATACAAACAAATCATAACGACATTATACTAACTGAGGCAAATACAGGCATCTTATACTCTACAAAGATCATGAAATAAGGAAACACACGGAACATCGAGGGACAACAACTCATGTTAATTGTACCCTTAAATCCACCCCCTTATTAAACCTATCTAGATCTGATTGTGAAAGGCCAGAAACATGCTCACCAATCCCACTAGGAAGTGCAAGGGTTTTGAAATCGAGTCTGTGTTTGGTCCTTTCAGGCGGAACGTCTCCACGTGGGTCGTGGAGCCCTGCGAGCTGCGCCACACCTCTCTCCTGAGGTGGGGGTCGGGGGCGGCTGGACACCGGCGGGCCTGGATGTCGGCGGGGTCGAGGATCGTCGGCTCGACCCTGGTCAGGGGAGCCTTGGGCTGGTATGGCCCCTCTGTTATCGGCTACGGCCCGGGGATGGTTGATGATCCCGATGGTTTTCCCCGGGGCGGGACGCTGGTTTCGAGCAACTTTCTTTATGCAGTCATGATTATCCTTCTCCAACCCAGCTCCTCTCCGCCCAGCTCAAAAGCTGGACCGGCTGCTGAGGCTGCAACGACTGTCCGACTATAAAACTGTCTTTTAGCTCGACTCTCCTTGTGACTGTTCAAGCTTGCCGATTCAAGCTTCTCCCAGCATCTTCTCCCAAGCTGTGTGTCTGCCCAATCTACTGCCGTGTCAACTGCCGAAAAGTCTCTCCAGATATACCTTTCTTCCCGAGGCTTCCCTTCCCGCCCAAAATCAGGTTAGTCTTTGTTTTAACTTTGGCGGGCTTGGAGCACAGCGGGGCAGTTATTATATTTAAAATGTCTTAAACGGCTGGTAACGGGCCCATCTCTGGTTTGAAATTATCTCCATTGTTTTGAATGTCCTGCTGATCTCGTTATCTAGTCCTGGGTGCTGTTCTCATGAATATGAAATTGTCCCCTTTTGTCTGGGGCAACATCTTGATGGCCTCTGTCTCCAGGCCGATCTTGACTAGATCTGCATCTAATCCATATGCATACCTGTGGGTCTGGTTTCGTTCTCTCAGGAACGGCTTCCAGAACTTACTGTGGGTTGAATCCACAAAACTGTCTGAGGTTGCGCAGGAACCATTTTAAAGTGTCCCAATAAGCTGATCACATGGTATGGTGGCCATTTTGTATGCCCCTTTTTCTGGGCTTCTTTTAAAACAGTCTTTAGAATCACGGCCTCTTCTGCCATTTAACCCTTATTAATATTAAGTCCAATTTTGCGAATCCTACAGCAGTCACACCCCTTAGGTTAGGTAGTGGTACAGGTCTGGTTAGTGGTCAGGGACAGGAGGGTGTGACTGCAACTCAGGCAGGTAAGGGGACCTTGGGTGCTGTGCTGGAGGAGCCTCAGCCTTTGCCCTTGTCCAACAGGTATGAGGTTTTTGCTGCCTGTGTGGATGAGGGAAAAGCCTGCAGGATGGATGAGCAAGCTGACCATGGCACCATGGTGCAGGAGGCCATTCAAGTGGAGGGAGTGAAAGGGAATGTAGTTGTGGTAGGGGACAGTATAGTCAGGGGGATAGATGCTGTTTTCTGCAGCCGCGATCGAGAGTTCCGAAGGTTGTGTTGTCTGCCCGGTGCCAGGGTAAAATACATCTCCTCGCAGCTGGAGAAGAACTTGGAGTGGGAGTATCCAGTTGTCGTGGTCCACGTAGGAACCAACGACATAGGTAGAACTAGGAATGCGGTTCTGCTGAGGAAGTTTGAGGAGCTAGGATCCAAATTAAAAAGCAGAACCTCAAAGGTAATAATCTCTGGATTGTTACCTGAGCAACGCGCAAATTGGCATAGGGACAAACAGATTAGAGGTTTAAATGCGTGGTTCAGAGTGGTGTGGGAGGAAGGGGTTTCGGTTCATGGGGCACTGGCACCAGTACTGGGGAAAGAGGGAGCTGTTCCGTTGGGACGGGCTCCACTTAAACCAGGCTGGGACCAGTGTCCTGGCGAATCGAATAACTAGGGCAGTAGACAGGGCTTTAAACTAACGAAGGGGGGGGGGAAAGATTCAGGAAAGAGTAAATTTAAAAGCAGCGAGAGAAATGTCAAGGCTCTAGAGCAGAGCAGAGTTTTGGGTAAAAATAAGCAGAGTGGGTCAGGAAGGAACAGAGAGAGTAACAAAGGTAATAAGGCATCAGTGACTATGGTGACATCAGGGGAAAGTAGAAAAAAGTCAAAGCTAAACGCACTGTATCTGAATGCGCGAAGCATTCGCAACAAAATAGATGAATTAATAGCGCAGGTAGAAATTAACAGGTTTGATCTAATAGTCATAACAGAGATGTGGTTGCAAAGTGGCCAAGGTTGGGAACTAAATATTCCAGGGTACTTAATTTTTAGAAGAGATAGGCAAAATGGAAAAGGAGGGGGAAGACCTGATAATAAAGGATGGGATAAAGACAGTAGAGAGAAAGGATCTTGGCTCCGAAAATCAAGAAGTAGAATCAGTTTGGATAAAGCTAAGAATCAGCAAGGGGCAGAAAACATTGGTGGGAGTTATTTTTGGCCCCCAAACAGTAGTTGTCATGTAGGGCAGAGTATAAATCAGGAAATTAGAGGTGCATGTAACAAGGGTAATACAGTAATCATGGGGGACTTTAATCTACATATAGACTGGGCAAACCAAATTTGCAGTAAACGTGTGGAGGACAAATTCATGGAATGTATGCAAAATAGTTTTCTCGATCAGTATGTTGAGGAACCAACTAGGGAATTGGTTATTTTAGATCTAGTGTTGTGCAATGAGGGTTAATTAATAACCTTGTAGTAAAGGGGCCTTTGGGAAGAGTGACCAGAATGTGATAGAATTTTATATTGAGTTTGAAACTGATTTAGTTAAATCCGAAACTAGGATCTTAAATCGCAACAAAGCAAACTACATAGGTATGAGGGGCGAGTTGGCTAAGGTAGATTGGGAAACTACATTAAAAGGTAAGATGGTAGACAAGCCATGGAGAGCATTTAAATAATTAATACATAATTTACAAGATAATTTTTTTTTTATTCGCATATGGGTTCTGGCGGTCGCTGGCAAGGCCAGCATTTATTGCCCATTCCCTAATTGCCCTTGAGAAGGTGGTGGTGAGCCGCCGCCTTGAACCGCTGCAGTCCGTGTGGTGAAGGTACTCCCACAGTGCTGTTAGGGAGGGAGTTCCAGGATTTTGACCCAGCGACGATGAAGGATTGGCGATATACTTCTAAGTCAGGATGGTGTGTGACTTGGAGGGGAGCTTGGAGGTGGTGGTGTTCCCATGCGCCTGCTGCCCTTCTCCTTCTAGGTGTAAGAGGTCACAGGTTTGGGAGGTGCTGCAGTGCATCTTGTAGATGGTACACACATCAGCCACGGTACACTGGTGGTGGAGGGAGTGAATGTTTAAGGTGGTGGATGAGGTGCCAATCAAACGGGCTGCTTTGTCCTGGATGGTGTCGAGCTTCTTGAGTGTTGTTGGAGCTGCACTCATCCAGGCAAGTGGAGAGTATTCCATCACACTCCTGACTTGTGCCTTGTAGCTGGTGGAAAGGCTTTGAGGAGTCGGAGGTGAGACACTCGCTGCGGAATACCTAGCCTCTGACCTGCTCTTGTTGCCACAATATTTATGTGGCTGGTGCAGTTGAGTTTCTGGTCAATGGTGACCCCCAGGATGTTGATGGTGGGGGATTCGGCGATGGTAATGCCATTGAATGTCAAGGGGCGGTGGTTAGTCTCTCGCTTGTTGGAGATAGTCATTGTCTGGCACTTCTGTGGCGCGAATGTTACCTGCCACTTATCAGCCCAAGCCTGAACATCGTCCAGATCTTGTTGCATGCAGGCATGGACTGCTTCATTATCTGAGTTGTGAATGGCGCTGAACATCCCCATTTCTGACCTTATGTTGGAGGGAAGGTCATTGATGAAGCAGCTGATGATGGCTGGGCCTAGGACACTGCCCTGAGGAACTCCTGCAGCGATGTCCTGCGGCTGTGATGATTGACCTTTAACCACAACCATCTTCCTTTGTGCTAGGTATGACGCCAACCAGTGGAGCGTTTTCCCCGATTCCCATTGACCTGTTTTATTAGGGCTCCTTGATGCCACACTCAAGTCAAATGCTGTCTTGATGTCAAGGGCAGTCACTCTCACCTCATCTCTGGAATTCAGCTTCTTTGTCCATGTTTGGACCAAGGCTGTAATGAGGTTGGGAGCCGAGTGGTCTTGGCGGAACCCAAACTGGGCATCAGTGTGCAGGTTATTGGTAAGTGCCGCTTGATAGCACTGTTGACACCTTCCATCACTTTGCTGATGATTAAAGTAGACTGATGGGCAGTAATTGTCCGGTTTGGATTTGTTCTGCTTTTTGTGGACAGGACATACCTGGGCAGTTTTCCACATTGTCGGATAGATGCCAGTGTTGTAGCTGTACTGGAACAGCTTGGCTCAAGGCGCAGCTAGTTCTGGAGCACAAGTCTTCAGCACGATAGCCGGGATGTTGTCGGGGCCCATAGCCTTTGCTGTATCCAAATTATAATGAAGAATAAGGAAATGGCAGAGAAATTAAACAAATACTTTGTGGTCTTCAGCATGATAGCTGGGATGTTGTCAGGGCACATAGCCTTTGCTATATCCATATAATAAATAAGGAAATGGCAGAGAAATTAAACATACTGTGTGTCTGTCTTCACAGAAGATGCAAATAACTTCCCGGAAATAGTGGAGAACCAAGGGTCCAGCAAGAATGAGGAACTGAAAGAAATTAGTAAAAAAAAAAGTACTGGAGAAGTTAATGGGACTGAAAGCCGATAAATCCCCATGGCCAGATGGCCTACATCCTAGGGTTTTGAAAGAGGTGGCTAGAGATAGTGGATGCATTGGTTGTCATTTTCCAAAATTCCAGATTCTAGAACAGTTCCCGCAGATTGGAAGGTAGCAAATGTAACCCCACTACAGGAAACTTTCGTTTAACCGGAGGTTAAATGTCCGGAAAGCTCTATCTACCAGCAAAATTCAGGAGCCGTTTCCTATAAGTTTTTTTTACTTCTCGTTGCTTTTTTTTCCCCCCCCCGTCAGGCTCTGCAAGGTCTAGCTGAAGCTGTTGCTTAGCTACAGAGACGCTTTTAAGCTGCGGCCGACTGTTTTGAAGCTGTTGCTAAGCAACAGGGTTTGTTGATTCACATGGAGCTCAAAAGCTCCGTATGTTTTAACATTAGCGCTGGTTTCTACGGCAGTTTTGATGGTACAGCTCCAGCTCGGTCCCGTCAGTGCCGGATACCAGAAAGTTTCCTGTATTTAAGAAAGGAAGGAGAGAAAACGGGGAACCACAGATCAGTTAGCCTGACAGTAGGGAAAATGCTAGAATCTATTATTAAGGATGTGGTAACAGGGCACTTAGAAACTAATAATAGGATTGGGCAGAGTCAACACGGATTTATGAAAGGAAAATAGTGTTTGACAAATCTGTGAAGCGTTTTTTTGAGGTTGTAACTAGCAGAATAGGTAAGGGGGAAACCAGTGGATGTGGTGTATTTGGATTTTCAGAAGGCATTTGATAAGGTGGCACACAAGAGGTTATTAAACAAAATGAGGGCTCATGGGATTGGGGGTAATATACTAGCATGGGTTGAGGATTGGTTAAACAGACAGAAAACAGAGTAGGAATAAACAGGTCATTTTCAGGTTGGCAGGCTGTAACTAGTGGGGTACCTCAATGGGTGCTTGGGCCTCAGCAATTCACAATCTACATCAATGATTTGGATGAGGGGACCAAATGTAATATATCCAAGTTTGCTGGGTGGGAATGTAAGTAATGAGGATGCAAAGAGGCTTCAAGGGGATATAGGCAGGCTAAATGAATGGACAAGAACATGGCAAATAGAATATAATGTGGAGAAATGTGAAGTTATCCATTTGGTAGGAAAAATAGAAAAGCAAGAGTATTTTTTAAAATGGTGAGAGATTGGGAAATGTTGGTGTTGAGGGACCTGGATGTTCTTGTACACAAATCACAAAGTTAACATGCAGGTACAGCAAGCAATTAGGAAAGCAAATGGTACGTTGGCCTTTATTACAAGAGGATTTGAGTATAAGAGTAAAGATGTCTTACTGCAATTATATAGGGCCCTGGTGAGACCACACCTGGAGTATTGTGTAGTTTTGGTCTCCTTACCTAAAGGATATACTTGCCATAGAGTGCAACAAAGGCTCACCAGATTAGTTCCTGAAATTATCCTACAGAGGAGAGATTGAGTAGACTAGAGTTTAGAAGAATGAGAGGTGATCTCATTGAAACATACAAAATTCTTGCAGGGCTTGACAGGGTACATGCAGGGAGAATGTTTCCCCTGGCTGGGGAGTCTAGAGCCAGGGGTCAGTCTCAGAATAAGGGGTCGGCTATTTAGGACTGAGAGGAGAAATTTCTTCAGAGGGTGGTGAATCTTTGGAATTCTCTACCCCAGAGGGCTGTGGAGGCTCAATAGTTGAGTAAATTCAAGACCGAGATCAATAGATTTTTGAATATTAAGGAATCAAGGGATAGTGCAGGAAAGTGAAGATGAGGTAGATCAGCCAAGATCTTACTGAATGGCAGAGCAGACTCTAAGGGCCCAATGACCTACTCCTGCTTATGTTCAATTTCAGACTATAACTTCTGCCCCTAATTTCCCCCCCCCACCCACGGCAGCTGTTGATGATTCTGCCATTCCCATCTCATCTACTATCACCTTGTTTCTTAACTTGTCCCATTACCATCTCCTTTTGCCTTGCACCATCATCCCTTTCGTCTTTTAATCTCTCCTGCCTTCCACCTTATCAGACTTTCCCTTTTGTTCTTCACCCCACCCCCCATACTTGCTTAAAAAAGTTACATCTCTAACTTTTTCCAGTTCTGACGCAGGGTCAGCCTGAAACATTAACACTATTTCTCTCTTCCCAGATGTTGCCTGACCTGCTGAGCATCTCCAGCATTTTGTTTTTATTTTAGGCAGGCACCATATTGGTTGTAGCATACTAAGATGGATCAAATTGTGGCAGGATGATGGGAAACAAGTCTCTATAAATGGGAAGTATTTTGGCTGCAAGGATGTGATGTGTAGGGGTTCAGGTTTGGTATTCAGCTTTTCTTTTACAAGTGATCTGGAAGGTGTTGGTCACTCCATCTTCAAGCTGGGTAGACAATTGGCAGATAGTTTAACATAGGTAAGTGTAAAGGGATACAAAATAATCATTCAGATTAGCAGAAAATACTGACAGCACAAAAGCATATCATAATAGATGATCTTTCAAAACATCAAGCCACAGTCATGGAAGGAAATTGAATGCTAGCCTGTATAAAAATTACAGATCAAAAGGAGGTAATCCTACCACTTGATAGATCATTGTTCAGGCTATGCCTGAAAAACTGTTGAGTTCAGTGCTGGAAGGATGCAGAATAAAAGCTACTAGTTTCCTAATTGTCACAAAACTGGGACTCTAACCATTGGGGGAGTATATGGAGGGTCAAGGGAGATGGCATATTAGAAATTTCTTCCATAACATGTATTTTACCAACCCCCACCCATATTTTGGAACAATTTTCTAAATTATATCTATATAAAGAAAATATATGCATTTTAGATACTTCACAACCAAGGGCTCTTCCTGCCCCCATTATTACCCCCCCCCCTCCAACTCCTTGCTGGTTATAAATCAGTTGTTCTCCAAGATCTTGTCCCAAGTGAATTAGTCATCTAATCAAACTGGATTTTAAAAAAAATCAGTGGCAGTGCAGTGAATTACACAAGTATGAAGAGGTTATACATTTCAGGAAGCCCTCAGCTTACAGTATTTTATATACTGCACAAGTTTATTTTCCCCAGAGATGATTATTCAATTTACTTAGCTGGCAATGAGGTTCTTGGAACTGAAATTGTACCAATTAAAAAAACACAGCTGTCTGCATTATCGCACTCCTGTTTCCTGTAGCTACTATTTTCCTATACCTAGCCTGACCCAGCTTCATCAGCTACACTTGGGTCAATGAAGATATGCTCACCATTATGCCTTTCACTCCAGTCATCTGAAGAGAGCAGTGCGCAGGTACAGCCCTGACAATATAGGTATCTGCTGGGAATACATTTTCTTAAAAAAAAAAAAAAAATCAAACCACATTATACTGTGATTGTATTTTAAAATTACAACTGACATAGCCCATTATTTAAATGTAAACCTCAGGCTTTCAACTTAAATCTGAGTATGCTTTAAGAAAGTTGCCCTTGGGAAGGAGGTGCTTCAAATCTCCAAGATCCTCCCACTTTGTTCAGATCAGCACATTCCTTAAACATTTTTTATCCACATCAATGTGATTTGTGAGGGGAATCTTGACCAAAAAATTTGGAACACTAACTACAGCTACTCGTGGTTCTTTTGCATACAGGGATAGCCTAGCTGTTTGAAGATCTGATTCCAAAATGTCATCCCTGCCAATAACCAAAGATTAAAGCAATTGCTTTTAATTCTTCATTATTCTCAGTCAGCTTGCTTCCCCCACCCCACTCTAATACTCCCTTCCAGTGACTATTGTGTCCACTGTGGTCAATCAGCTTCATTTTCACAAGTGTTCAGGTTGTGCACTATTCCTTTTTCACAAGAAAAGTTACCATACATTTGTGTTCAATCTTGATGCTTCCAACCAGATCATCCCAATCTGAGCACAATACTTGCAAAGGCATTTACTGTAACAGACAGCCATGGTGAATACATCCAACACAATTGTATGTCAAATTCATGCACAGCTCCTGAAAATCTGCAAGTGTGTCACAGCCATTTATGCAAATTGACTGGTAGTCCATTGTCTAGACAGCACTTTAACCTCCCTTGCCAACCCAGCCACCTGTGCCAGGCAAGCAGAGGCGTACCTCTGGTGCAACTGTTGAAGCAGATCTGCATAATAAGCAACTGAACCATTACTGATGTTAATGGTGTATCATTTCATTAGAGTGCAACCACTTTTCACAGATCAATTTAGCCCCACAAAAAATTGTATAGTATTTATTTAAACCACTAATTTAAAAAAAAAGGAAATGGTAATACAGTTGATTCATACAAATTAGATAGTTTATTCCCTTGGGATTAAATATGAACACAGCAGCAAACCAAAAATCAGATTTTGAGATCATCATACTTTGCAGTCTGAACACAGACCAGGCCAACAGTGAGTTATGACAGCATCTGACAATGTAATTGCCATTTAGTTTGGTTCCCTCCCTCACTCAGAATTGTGGTCAATTGTGTTACTGCACTGCAAGACTGGATAGAAACAAACAATCATTGATTTAAAATATTGAATATGGGGGGGGGGGGGGGGGAAGGAAAGCAGTCCAAAAAAAATGCTAAGTTTTTTTTGTTTCTCTTCTCCCCAAAACACATCGCTTCCTAAATTATGCTTGAACCAAAGTAACACGTCTGCCCTTTGCAATGTTCTACATTGATTAAAATGTTTGATATCACCTAAATCTTTATCTAAATACATATCATTTTAAACCCAAAATAAAATTACATAATGTGCAAACTTTAAGTTTTCACAGGTTAGATAAAATATTTTTTAAAAAAGGACTTAAAAAAAGTCAACCCTTTATGCTCCAACTGAGATCAGGATCCCATGACTGGGATTTTACATAGTAATGGAGGATCAAATTTAGGCCTCTAAACAGTCAGTCAAACATATACACACACACACACACATAGCAAATTAAAAAAATTAAGCCCAAAATCACGTGCATTTTAAATCAACCCACATTGCAAACGTCTGTGCAATCTCAATTTTCAAGTAAAAAGTGTTCAGACAAAAGTGAAATTACAGATTCATTTTTATTTGGGAGGTAAGAGAAATAAATGCAAGAATGTCTCGGCGGAGTGATCACCAGCACTAGCAAGGCAGTAGCTTGCGCAGTTATCTCCATACTGGGCAGTGTCACAGACCCTTCCAACAACACAAACTACTACCTCAGCCAGTGTACTGGTCAGGAAAATCCAAGGCTTGACGGAGCAATGATTATTTCCCCCCCCCCCCCCCAAAAAAAAGGTTTGCAGCTCCATCTTTTCTCAGCAGCAGATCATGTTCTTTCTCTCCCCCCCCCAGCAGCCCCCCCAATCCTCTCGCCTGATCAAGGACAACCCCCGCCCAGTTTCTGACAGCACGGATTGTCCTCCGTGAGGGCGACCTGCAAACCTACACAAACAAAATAAAAGGTTCATTTCAAGACAATTCTCAAAAGATACAAAATAAATGCATAGATTGATTGCGGTAATTGTATTCGTTCCCCGCAGTGAAAAAAAGGCCTCGCTGCTCACTCGTTGATGGAAACCCCTTTGTAAAATTAACTTTTATTAAAGCAGACAGATCGCGATACATATAAAAAATTATAAAAAGGATTCCCCACCCCCGTCTCTGAGAAGAAATGCAGTCAAATCCTACAAATTAAGTATTTGCAAACAATTACTAGCCGTACCTCAAAGAATGCGGTCCGAACCGCAACCGCGCACACACAGACTGGAGCCTCCCGCTTCCGATCTTCGCTCCCGGTTTTAAAAAATATATTAAAAAAAAGCTAAAGGGAAATTGTACGGAAGATTGCAAATTAAAAAAAAAATAATCTTAAAAAAAGGGAGGTAAATCGCGCGGCTGAGTTTTTTTTTCTCCCCCCCTCGACGGACGGACGGACGCCGCCGCGCGCGAGCCCGCCCGCTCCATCACCCGGGACACGTGCCCGGCCGCGAGACACCGGGGGGGGGCGGGAGAGCGCGCCTCGCCTCGCCAGCCGCAGTAAGGACACGGCGGACGCCATCGAACCGTGAGGTAAAAATAATCATCATCGCCTTGTAAATCCAAAACCCGCCCAAAGGCCTGTTTTTGGTACAGTAACCGAGTGAGTGGAGAGAAGAGCAGATCCAAGCTGAGCTGAACTCTCGACTCTCGCTCCCCCTTTTCTCCTCACCGCGGGCCGCATTTCACCACCGACGTACCCAAAATAAAATTAAAAAAAAACCCAAAATGAAAGTCTTTTTTTTTCCCCTCCTCCACCCAAACCCAACCACACACACACCCGGCGAGGCTTCCCCCCTTCGACTCTTGACTTCTTTGCTTGAGGACCAGCGGGTTTTCGCTGAGCAGGGCGCCCCGCTTTTCCGTGTCGCTCTGTGCGTGTCTCTCGCTGCGTCTGGCCAACCCCCCCCCCCCCGCCTAGGCCTCTCCCTTTTCTCCCCCCTCCCCCCCCGTCCGTCATTCAACCAGCCAATCAGGCACCGCCCCCGGCCCCGCCCCCACCATCTGCATGCTACGTCATCGCCCCGCCCCTCCGAAACCGCGCGGGCCGGCACGTGACCCGCTCAAGAATGCGCGCCATTTTTTGCAGCAGTAAATGAGGTCCTATGGCCCGAGCCAATTAAGGCAGCACTGTTAATGCAAAATTGAATTCTTTTTTTTATGATATTAGCATTGAATTCATTTTTTTAATAGTAGCATTGAATTTTAAGTCAGCTATATAATTCTCCCTAGTGACAGTAACAAATAGTATAAAATATACAACATGTTGAATTCCTTTTTATCTTTTGTGCAAGTGCTTTTTTCACCAATTTCCTCCTTAAGGATTTGCTAGCCCTCAGATGTTATCTCTACCTCCAGCAATTCACCAACCTATGAGCTAACATCCACAGGCTATTCTGCACTCTTCTTCTTAGGCAGTCCCTCGGGACCGAGGATGACCTGCTCCCACATTAAAATGAGTTCTCAGGTGACTCATGAGTCCAATGCGGGACCAACAGTCTCTGTCACAGGTGGGGCAGACAGTGCTTGGGTTGACGTGCGCTCCTTGCACTGCCTGCGCATAGTTTCCGCTTGCTCCCGGCGAAGAGACTCGAGGTGTTCGGCGCCCTTCCCGGATGCTTCTCCACTTTGTGCGGTCTTGGGCCAGGATTCCCAGTTGTCGGTGGGGATGTTCCACTTTTCAAGGAGGCTTTGAGGGTGTCCATGAAGCATTTCCTCTGCCCACCTGGGGCTCTCTTGCCATGCCGGAGCTCCGAGTAGAGCGCTTGTTTTGGGAGTCTCATATCGGGCATGCGGACAATGTGACCCGTCCATCGGAGCTGATTGAACGTGGTCAAAGCTTCGATGCTGGGGATGTTGGCCTGAGCAAGAATACTGACATTGGTGCGCCTATCCTGCCAATGGATTTGCAGGACCTTGCGGAGGCAGCGTTGGTGGTATCTCTCCAGTGCTTTGAGGTGCCCTGCTGTACATGGTCCATGTCTCTGAGGCATACAGCAGGGCAGGTATCACTGCTGCTCTGTAGACCATGAGCTTAGTGCCGGGTTTGAGGTCCTAGTCTTCAAACACTCTCTTCCTCAGGCGACCGAAGGCTGTGCTGGCACACTGAAGGCGGTGTTGGACCTTCGTCGTTGATGTCTGCCCTTGTTGACAGTAGACTCCCGAGGTATGGAAAGTAGTCCACGTTGTCCAAGGCCTTGTCGTGGATTTTGATAATCGGGGGGCAGTACAGTGTGGTGGGGGCAGGTTGGTAGAGGACCTTTGTCTTACGGATGTTTAGTGTAAGGCCTATGCTCTCACACGCTTCGGTGAAGGTGCTGCTGATGGTTTGGAGTTTGACCCCCGAGTGAGCGCAGACGCAAGCATTGTTTGCTACTGTAATTCGACGACAGAGGATGGGACGACCTTGGATCTGGACTGGAGGCGACGGAGGTTGAACAGTTTTCCGTTTGTTCTGTAAATTAGCTCCACTCCAGTGGGGAGCTTACTGAGGGGCATTGCAGCAAGGAAGATCGGGAAGATCGAGAAGAGCGTTGGTGCGATGACACAGCCTTGCTTGATCCAGTTTGTACGTGAATTGGGTCTGTGGTGGAACAGTTGATCAGGATCACGGCTTGCATGTCGTCGTGAAGCAGGCGGAGGATAGTGAGGGCAGCCGAATTTGAGGAGGACACTCCATAATCCCTCACGGTTGACAGTGTCAAAGGCCTTGTGAGATCAAAGAAGGCCATGTACAGCGGTTGGTGCTGTTCCCTGCATTTCTCTTGTAATTGACATGCGGTGAAGATCATGTCCATTGTGCCCCTTAGTGGGCGGAATCCGCATTGCGACTCTGGGAGGAGCTCTTCGGCCACTGGGAGAAGGCGATTGAAGAGGATTCTTGCGATGACTTTCCCTGTGGCAGATAGCAGGGAAACTCCTCTGTAATTACCGCAATCGGACTTGTCACCTTTCTTGAAGATGGTCACAATTACGGCGTTTCTGAGACCCCCTGGCATGCTCTCCTCCTTCCAGATAAGAGAAATTAGTTCATGAATTCGCGCCAGTAGTGCTCCTCTGCTATGCTTTAGTGCCTCGGCGGGGATTCCATCTGCTCCTGAGGCTTTGTTGTTCTTCAGTTGTCGGATGGCCTTTTCAACCTCATGCCGGGCTGGGGTTGTGCTGAGATGGTGGCGGGGTAGCATGATGTGGGATGGAGTTGAGGACACTCGTGTTGAAGACGGAGTCGTGGTTAAGGAGATCTTCGAAGTGCTCCTTCCAGCGGGCACTGACTGCTTCCCTGTCCTTGATGAGTACCTCTCCGTTCTTGGCCGCAGTGGGGAAGGGCCTTGGGTGCTTGGGCCGTAGATGGTCTTGACTGCGCTAAAGAATCCACACACGTCATGGTTGTCGGCTAGCTGCTGGATCTCCTGCGCTTTCTCCACCCACCATCTGTTCTTTAGGTCGCGAGTTTTTTGTTGACCTCGGCCTTCAGGCTTCTGTAGAGCTGCTTTCTTGCTCTCGAGTTCTGTTGCTGTTTCCAGATCAGAAATGCCTTGCGTTTGCAGCTTATTCGCTCCTGGATCTCCTGGTCATTCTCGTCGAACCAGTCTTGGTGTTTCCTGGTCGAGTGACCGAGTGTCTCTTCACAGGTGCTGATTATAGAGGCCTTGAGTGCAGACCAGACGCTGTGGGCACTCTGTGTCTCTGCATCACTGGGAGTCAGAAGTAACAATGGTGTACACATGCAATGTTACAGCAGGAAGCCTGGCTGACTTTCCCCTTGTTTAGAACTCTTTTCACCCAGGGATGCGGTAGCTAATTGTAATCCCCCACACCATCCTGGCTGAGATCATCTAACCCAGCACTGAAAGAAATCAACTTTGGAACCTTCTGATGTTTTGAGGAGGTAACAAAGAGGGTTGATGAGGGTAGCAGGTCTGATGTAGTCTACATGGATTTTACAAGGCTTTTGACAAGGTCCCACATGGCAGACTGGTCAGAAAAGTAAAAGTCCACAGGATCCAAGGGAAAGTGACAAGTTGGATCCAAAATTGGCTCAGTGGCAGGCAGCAAAGGGTAATGGTTGACAGGTGTTTTGGGGACTGGAAGGCTGTTTCCAGTGGGGTTCTGGGGCTCAGTACTAGGTCCCTTGCTTTTGTATATTGATATACCTATCAATTCATTCCATGAAAAGCGACGAGTTAAGATAGTAACTATAGGTTTTTATTGGCTAAATAACAGAGCCCACCCTCGTGGGTGATCGGTTCCAACAAGGAAGAATACTAGCCAAGCGGTCACCTTTATACCTGGACAAGCAGGCGGAGCCATGGGCGGAGTCAGCTGAGGTATGCCTAGGTATAACAGCGTGCGTGGCAAGAGGTAACCTTGTGTAGGTGATAACAACAGTGTAAACAGTGATAACAACAGTGTAACAATGAGTGAACGGTTGTGAACAATAACAGTGGTTTACCACATATATATCAGTGTTTTTAGACTTCAATGTAGGGGAGATGATTAAGAAGTTTGCAGATGATACAAAAATTGGCCATGTGGTTG